>NW_027251113.1:1035881-1360881 GCF_044704955.1 Pristiophorus japonicus
AATGGGGATGATTATAGACAGTGATGGGACGAAGAGGATTATTATAGACAGTGATGGGACAATGGGGATTATTATAGACTGTGATGAGACAATGGAGATTATTATAGACAGTGATGAGACAATGGGGATTATTATAGACAGTGAGGAACAATGGGGATTATTATAGTCAGTGATTGGACAATGGGGATTATTATAGACAGTGATGGGACAATGGGGATTATTATAGACAGTGATGGGTCAATAGGGATTATTATAGACACTGATGAGACAATGGGGACTATTATAGACAGTGATGAGACAATCGAGATTATTATAGACAGTGATGGGACAATGGGGATTATTATAGACAGTGATGAGACAATGGGGATTATTATAGACAGTGATGAGACAATGGGGATTATTATAGACAGTGATGGGACAATGGGGATTATTATAGACAGTGATGGGACAATGGGGATTATTATAGACAGTGATGGGACAATGGGGATTATTACAGACAGTGATGGGACAATGGGGATTATTATAGACAATGATGAGACAATGGGGATTATTATAGACAGTGATGGGACAATGGGGATTGTTATAGACAGTGATGGGACAATGGGGATTATTATATGCAGTGATGGGACAATGGGGATTATTATAGTCAGTGATTGGACAATGGGGATTATTACAGAGAGTGATGGGACAATGGGGATTATTATCGACAGTGATGGGTCAATGGGGATTATTTTCGACAGTGATGAGACAATGGGGATTATTATAGACAGTGATCAGACAATGGGGATTATTATAGACCGTGATGGGACAATGAGGATTATTATAGACAGTGATGAGACAATGGGGATTATTATAGACAGTGATGAGACAATGGGGATTATTGTAGACAGTGATGGGAAAATGAGGATTATTATAGACAGCGATGGGACAATGGTGATTATTATAGACAGTGATGAGACAATGGGGATTATTATAGACAGTGATGAGACAATGGGGATTATTATAGCAGTGATGAGAAAATGGGGATTATTATAGACAGTGATGGGACAATGAGGATTATTATAGACAGTGATGGGACAATGGGGATTATTATAGACAGTGATGGGACACTTGGGATTATTTTGACAGTGATGGGTCAATGATGATTATTATAGACAGTGATGAGACAATGGGGATTATTATTGACAGTGATGGCACAATGGGGATTATTATAGACAGTGATGGGACAATGGGGATTATTATAGACAGTGATGAGACAATAAGGATTATTATAGACAGTGATGGGACAATGGGGATTATTATAGACAGTGATGGGACAATGGGGATTATTATAGACAGTGATGGGACAATGGGGATTATTACAGTCAGTGATGGGATAATGGGGATTATTATAGACAGTGAGGGACAATGGGGATCATTATAGACAGTGATGGGACAATTGGGATTATTATAGACAGTGATGGGACAATGGGGATTATTATAGACAGTGATGGGACAATGAGGATTATTATAGACAGTAATGAGACAATGGGGAATATTATAGAGAGTGATGGGACAATGGGGATTATTATAGACAGTGATGAGACAAAAGGGATTATTATAGATAGTGATGAGACAATGGGGATTATTATAGACAATGATGAGACAATGGGGAATAATATAGACAGTGATGGGACAATGGGGATTATTATAGACAGTGAGGGACAATGAGGATTATTATAGACAGTGATGGGACAATGGGGATTATTATAGACAGTGATGGGACAATGAGAATTATTATAGACAGTGATGGGACAATGGGGATTATTATAGACTGTGATGGGACAATGGGGATTATTATAGACAGTGATGAGACAATGGGGATTAATATAGACAGTGATGAGACAATGGGGATTATTATAGACAGTGATGGGACAATGGCGATTATTTAAGACAGTGATGAGACAATGGGGATTATTATAGACAGTGATGGGACAATGGGGATTATTAGAGACAGTGATGAGACAATGAGGATTAATATAGACAGCGATGGGACAATGGAGATCATTATAGACAGTGATGAGACAATAAGCGGATTATTATAGACAGTGATGGGACAATGGGGATTATTAGAGACAGTGATGGGATAAAGGGGATTATTATAGACAGTGATGGGTCAATGGGGATTATTATAGACAGTGATGAGACAATGGGGATTATTATAGACAGTGATGGGACAATGGGGATTATTATAGACAGTGATGGGACAATGGGGATTATTATAGACAGTGAGGGACAATGAGGATTATTATCGACAGTGATGGGACAATGGGGATTATTATAGACAGTGATGGGACAATGAGGATTATTATCGACAGTGATGGGACAACGGGGATTATTATAGACTGTGATGGGACAATGCGGATTATTATAGACAGTGATGAGACAATGGGGATTAATATAGACAGTGATGAGACAATGGGGATTATTATAGACAGTGATGGGACAATGGCGATTATTTAAGACAGTGATGAGACAATGGGGATTATTATAGACAGTGATGGGACAATGGGGATTATTATAGACAGTGATGGGACAATGGGGATTATTATAGACAGTGATGGGACAATGGGGATTATTAGAGACAGTGATGAGACAATGAGGATTAATATAGACAGCGATGGGACAATGGGGATCATTATAGACAGTGATGAGACAATAAGGGGATTATTATAGACAGTGATGGGACAATGGGGATTATTATAGACAGTGATGAGACAATGGGGATTATTATAGACAGTGATGAGACAATGGTGATTGTTATAGACATGGTGGACAATGGGGATTATTATAGACAGTGATTGGATAATGGGGATTATTATAGACAGTGATGGGTCAATGGGGATTATTATAGACAGTGATGAGACAATGGGGATTATTATAGACAGTGATGGGACAATGAGGATTATTATAGACAGTGATGGGACAATGGGGATTATTATAGACAGTGATGAGACAATGGGGATTATTATAGAGAGTGATGAGACAATGAGGATTATTATAGGCAGTGATGGGACAATGGGGATTATTATAGACAGTGATGGGACAATGGGCATTATTATAGACAGTGATGGGACAATGGGGATGATTATAGACAGTGATGGGACGAAGAGGATTATTATAGACAGTGATGGGACAATGGGGATTATAATAGACAGTGATGAGACAATGGAGATTATTATAGACAGTGATGAGACAATGGGGATTATTATAGACAGTGATGGGACAATGGGGATTATTATAGACAGTGATGGGACAATGAGAATTATTTTAGACAGTGATGGGACAATGGGGATTATTATAGACAGTGATGGGACATTGGGGATTATTATAGACAGTGATGGGACAATGGGGATTGTTATAGACAGTGAGGAACAATGGGGATTATTATAGTCAGTGATTGGACAATGGGGATTATTATAGACAGTGATGGGACAATGCGGTTATTATAGACAGTGATGGGTCAATAGGGATTATTATAGACAGTGATGAGACAATGGGGACTATTATAGACAGTGATGAGACAATCGGGATTATTATAGACAGTGATGGGACAATGGGGATTATTATAGACAGTGATGAGTCAATGGGAATTATTACAGACAGTGATGAGACAATGGGGATTATTGTAGACAGTGATGGGACAATGAGGATTATTATAGACAGTGATGAGACAATGGGGATTATTATAGCAGTGATGAGACAATGGGGATTATTATAGACAGTGATGGGACAATGAGGATTATTATAGACAATGATGGGACAATGGGGATTATTATAGACAGTGATGAGACAATGGGGATTATTATAGACAGTGATGGGACAATTGGGATTATTATAGACAGTGATGGGACAATGGGGATTATTATAGACAGTGATGGGACAATGAGGATTATTATAGACATGATGGAACAATGGGTATTGTTTTAGACAGTGATGCGACATTGGGGATTATTATCGACTGTGATGGGACAATGGGGATTATTATAGACAGTGAGGGGCAATGGGGATTATTATAGACAGTGATGAGACAATGGGGATTATTATAGACAGTGATGGGACAATGGGGATTATTATATGCAGTGATGGGACAATGGGGATTATTATAGTCAGTGATTGGACAATGGGGATTATTACAGACAGTGATGGGACAATGGGGATTATTATCGACAGTGATGGGTCAATGGGGATTATTTTCGACAGTGATGAGACAATGTGGATTATTATAGACAGTGATGAGACAATGGGGATTATTATAGACCGTGATGGGACAATGAGGATTATTATAGACAGTGATGAGACAATGGGGATTATTATAGACAGTGATGAGACAATGGGGATTATTGTAGACAGTGATTGGACAATGAGGATTATTATAGACAGTGATGGGACAATGTGGATTATTATAGACAGTGATGAGACAATGGGGATTATTACAGACAGTGATGAGACAATGGGGATTATTATAGACAGAGGTGGGACAATGAGGATTATTATAGACAGGGATGGGACAATGGGGATTATTATAGACAGTGATGAGACAATGGGGATTATTATAGACAGTGATGAGACAATGGGGATTATTATAGCAGTGATGAGACAATAGGGATTATTATCGACAGTGATGGGACAATGAGGATTATTTTCGACAGTGATGGGACAATGGGGATTATTATAGACAGTGATGGGACACTTGGGATTATTTTGACAGTGATGGGTCAATGATGATTATTATAGACAGTGATGAGACAATGGGGATTATTATAGACAGTGATGAGACAATGGGGATTATTATAGACAGAGATGGGACAATGAGGATTATTATAGACAGCGATGGGACAATGGGGATTATTATAGACAGTGATGAGACAATGGGGATTATTATAGACAGTGATGAGACAATGGGGATTATTATAGCAGTGATGAGACAATGGGGATTATTATAGACAGTGATGGGACAATGAGGATTATTATAGACAGTGATGGGACAATGGGGATTATTATAGACAGTGATGGGACACTTGGGATTATTTTGACAGTGATGGGTCAATGATGATTATTATAGACAGTGATGTGACAATGGGGATTATTATTGACAGTGATGGGACAATGGGGATTATTATAGACAGTGATGGGACAATGGGGATTATTATAGACAGTGATGAGACAATAAGGATTATTATAGACAGTGATGGGACAATGAGGATTATTATAGACAGTGATGGGACAATGGGGATTATTATAGACAGTGATGGGACAATGGGCATTATTACAGTCAGTGATGGGATAATGGGGATTATTATAGACAGTGAGGGACAATGGGGATCATTATAGACAGTGATGGGACAATTGGGATTATTATAGACAGTGATGGGACAATGGGGATTATTATAGACAGTGATGGGACATTGAGGATTATTATAGAGAGTGATGAGACAATGGGGAATATTATAGAGAGTGATGGGACAATGGGGATTATTATAGACAGTGATGAGACAAAAGGGATCATTATAGATAGTGATGAGACAATGGGGATTATTATAGACAATGATGAGACAATGGGGAATAATATAGACAGTGATGGGTCAATGGGGATTATTATAGACAGTGAGGGACAATGAGGATTATTATAGACAGTGATGGGACAATGGGGATTATTATAGACAGTGATGGGACAATGAGAATTATTATAGACAGTGATGGGACAATGGGGATTATTATAGACTGTGATGGGACAATGGGGATTATTATAGACAGTGATGAGACAATGGGGATTAATATAGACAGTGATGAGACAATGGGGATTATTATAGACAGTGATGGGACAATGGCGATTATTTAAGACAGTGATGAGACAATGGGGATTATTATAGACAGTGATGGGACAATGGGGATTATTAGAGACAGTGATGAGACAATGAGGATTAATATAGACAGCGATGGGACAATGGGGATCATTATAGACAGTGATGAGACAATAAGGGGATTATTATAGACAGTGATGGGACAATGGGGATTATTATAGACAGTGATGGGATAAAGGGGATTATTATAGACAGTGATGGGTCAATGGGGATTATTATAGACAGTGATGAGACAATGGGGATTATTATAGACAGTGATGGGACAATGAGGATTATTATAGACAGTGATGGGACAATGGGGATTATTATAGACAGTGAGGGACAATGAGGATTATTATAGACAGTGATGGGACAATGGGGATTATTATAGACAGTGATGGGACAACGGGGATTATTATAGACTGTGATGGGACAATGGGGATTATTATAGACTGTGATGGGACAATGGGGATTATTATAGACAGTGATGAGACAATGGGGATTAATATAGACAGTGAAGAGACAATGGGGATTATTATAGACAGTGATGGGACAATAGCGATTATTTAAGACAGTGATGAGACAATGGGGATTATTATAGACAGTGATGGGACAATGGGGATTATTATAGACAGTGATGGGACAATGGGTATTATTATAGACAGTGATGGGACAATGGGGATTATTAGAGACAGTGATGAGACAATGAGGATTAATATAGACAGCGATGGGACAATGGGGATCATTAAAGACAGTGATGAGACAATAAGGGGATTATTATAGACAGTGATGGGACAATGGGGATTATTATAGACAGTGATGAGACAATGGGGATTATTATAGACAGTGATGAGACAATGGGGATTGTTATAGACAGTGGTGGACAATGGGGATTATTATAGACAGTGATGGGATAATGGGGATGATTATAGACAGTGATGGGTCAATGGGGATTATTATAGACAGTGATGAGACAATGGGGATTATTATAGACAGTGATGGGACAATGGCGATTATTATAGACAGTGATGGGACAATGGGGATTATTATATACAGTGATGAGACAATGGGGATTATTATAGAGAGTGATGAGACAATGAGGATTGTTATAGGCAGTGATGGGACAATGGGGATTATTATAGACAGTGATGGGACAATGGGCATTATTATAGACAGTGATGAGACAATGGGGATTATTATAGACAGTGATGGGACAATGGGGATGATTATAGGCAGTGATGGGACGAAGAGGATTATAATAGACAGTGATGGGACAATGGGGATTATAATAGACAGTGATGAGACAATGGAGATTATTATAGACAGTGATGAGACAATGGGGATTATTATAGACAGTGATGGGACAATGGGGATTATTATGGACAGTGATGGGACAATGAGAATTATTTTAGACAGTGATGGGACAATGGGGATTATTATAGACAGTGATGGGACATTGGGGATTATTATAGACAGTGATGGGACAATGGGGATTATTATAGACAGTGAGGAACAATGGGGATTATTATAGTCAGTGATTGGACAATGGGGATTATTATAGACAGTGATGAGACAATGGGGATTATTATATGCAGTGATGGGACAATGGGGATTATTATAGTCAGTGATTGGACAATGGGGATTATTACAGACAGTGATGGGACAATGGGGATTATTTTCGACAGTGATGAGACAATGTGGATTATTATCTACAGTGATGAGACAATGGGGATTATTATAGACCGTGATGGGACAATGAGGATTATTATAGACAGTGATGAGACAATGGCGATTATTATAGACAGTGATGAGACAATGGGGATTATTGTAGACAGTGATGGGACAATGAGGATTATTATAGACAGTGATGGGACAATGTGGATTATTATAGACAGTGATGAGACAATGGGGATTATTATAGACAGTGATGAGACAATGGGGATTATTATAGACAGAGATGGGACAATGAGGATTATTATAGACAGCGATGGGACAATGGGGATTATTATAGACAGTGATGAGACAATGGGGATTATTATAGACAGTGATGAGACAATGGGGATTATTATAGCAGTGATGAGACAATGGGGATTATTATAGACAGTGATGGGACAATGAGGATTATTATAGACAGTGATGGGACAATGGGGATTATTATAGACAGTGATGGGACACTTGGGATTATTTTGACAGTGATGGGTCAATGATGATTATTATAGACAGTGATGAGACAATGGGGATTATTATTGACAGTGATGGGACAATGGGGATTATTATAGACAGTGATGGGACAATGGGGATTATTATATACAGTGATGAGACAATTAGGATTATTATAGACAGTGATGGGACAATGGGGATTATTATAGACAGTGATGGGACAATGGGGATTATTATAGACAGTGATGGGACAATGGGGATTATTACAGTCAGTGATGGGGTAATGGGGATTATTATACACAGTGAGGGACAATGGGGATCATTATAGACAGCGATGGGACAATTGGGACTTATTATAGACAGTGATGGGACAATGGGGATTATTATAGACAGTGATGGGACAATGAGGATTATTATAGACAGTGATGAGACAATGGGGAATATTATAGAGAGTGATGGGACAATGGGGATTATTATAGACAGTGATGAGACAAAAGGGATTATTATAGATAGTGATGAGACAATGGGGTTTATTATAGACAATGATGAGACAATGGGGAATAATATAGACAGTGATGGGACAATGGGGATTATTATAGACAGTGAGGGACAATGAGGATTATTATAGACAGTGATGGGACAATGGGGATTATTTTAGACAGTGATGGGATAAAGGGGATTATTATAGACAGTGATGGGTCAATGGGGATTATTATAGACAGTGATGAGACAATGGGGATTATTATAGACAGTGATGGGACAATGGGGATTATTATAGACAGTGATGGGACAATGGGGATTATTATAGACAGTGATGGGACAATGAGGATTATTATCGACAGTGATGGGACAACGGGGATTATTATAGACTGTGATGGGACAATGGGGATTATTATAGACAGTGATGAGACAATGGGGATTAATATAGACAGTGATGAGACAATGGGGATTATTATAGACAGTGATGGGACAATAGCGATTATTTAAGACAGTGATGAGACAATGGGGATTATTATAGACAGTGATGGGACAATGGGGATTATTATAGACAGTGATGGGACAATGGGTATTATTATAGACAGTGATGGGACAATGGGGATTATTAGAGACAGTGATGAGACAATGAGGATTAATATAGACAGCGATGGGACAATGGGGATCATTAAAGACAGTGATGAGACAATGAGGGGATTATTATAGACAGTGATGGGACAATGGGGATTATTATAGACAGTGATGAGACAATGGGGATTATTATAGACAGTGATGAGACAATGGGGATTGTTATAGACAGTGGTGGACAATGGGGATTATTATAGACAGTGATGGGATAATGGGGATTATTATAGACAGTGATGGGTCAATGGGGATTATTATAGACAGTGATGAGACAATGGGGATTATTATAGACAGTGATGGGACAATGGGGATTATTATAGCCAGTGATGGGACAATGGGGATTATTATATACAGTGATGAGACAATGGGGATTATTATAGAGAGTGATGAGACAATGAGGATTATTATAGGCAGTGATGGGACAATGGGGATTATTATAGACAGTGATGGGACAATGGGCATTATTATAGACAGTGATGAGACAATGGGGATTATTATAGACAGTGATGGGACAATGGGGATGATTATAGGCAGTGATGGGACGAAGAGGATTATTATAGACAGTGATGGGACAATGGGGATTATAATAGACAGTGATGAGACAATGGAGATTATTATAGACAGTGATGAGACAATGGGGATTATTATAGACAGTGATGGGACAATGGGGATTATTATGGACAGTGATGGGACAATGAGAATTATTTTAGACAGTGATGGGACAATGGGGATTATTATAGACAGTGATGGGACATTGGGGATTATTATAGACAGTGATGGGACAATGGGGATTATTATAGACAGTGAGGAACAATGGGGATTATAATAGTCAGTGATTGGACAATGGGGATTATTATAGACAGTGATGAGACAATGGGGATTATTATATGCAGTGATGGGACAATGGGGATTATTATAGTCAGTGATTGGACAATGGGGATTATTACAGACAGTGATGGGACAATGGGGATTATTATCGACAGTGATGGGTCAATGGGGATTATTTTCGACAGTGATGAGACAATGTGGATTATTATAGACAGTGATGAGACAATGGGGATTATTATAGACCGTGATGGGACAATGAGGATTATTATAGACAGTGATGAGACAATGGCGATTATTATAGACAGTGATGAGACAATGGGGATTATTGTAGACAGTGATGGGACAATGGGCATTATTATAGACAGTGATGAGACAATGGGGATTATTATAGACAGTGATGGGACAATGGGGATGATTATAGGCAGTGATGGGACGAAGAGGATTATTATAGACAGTGATGGGACAATGGGGATTATAATAGACAGTGATGAGACAATGGAGATTATTATAGACAGTGATGAGACAATGGGGATTATTATAGACAGTGATGGGACAATGGGGATTATTATGGACAGTGATGGGACAATGAGAATTATTATAGACAGTGATGGGACAATGGCGATTATTTAAGACAGTGATGAGACAATGGGGATTATTATAGACAGTGATGGGACAATGGGGATTATTATAGACAGTGATGGGACAATGGGGATTATTAGAGACAGTGATGAGACAATGAGGATTAATATAGACAGCGATGGGACAATGGGGATCATTAAAGACAGTGATGAGACAATAAGGGGATTATTATAGACAGTGATGGGACAATGGGGATTATTATAGACAGTGATGAGACAATGGGGATTATTATAGACAGTGATGAGACAATGGGGATTGTTATAGACAGTGGTGGACAATGGGGATTATTATAGACAGTGATGGGATAATGGGGATTATTATAGACAGTGATGGGTCAATGGGGATTATTATAGACAGTGATGAGACAATGGGGATTATTATAGACAGTGATGGGACAATAGCGATTATTTAAGACAGTGATGAGACAATGGGGATTATTATAGACAGTGATGGGACAATGGGGATTATTATAGACAGTGATGGGACAATGGGTATTATTATAGACAGTGATGGGACAATGGGGATTATTAGAGACAGTGATGAGACAATGAGGATTAATATAGACAGCGATGGGACAATGGGGATCATTAAAGACAGTGATGAGACAATGAGGGGATTATTATAGACAGTGATGGGACAATGGGGATTATTATAGACAGTGATGAGACAATGGGGATTATTATAGACAGTGATGAGACAATGGGGATTGTTATAGACAGTGGTGGACAATGGGGATTATTATAGACAGTGATGGGATAATGGGGATTATTATAGACAGTGATGGGTCAATGGGGATTATTATAGACAGTGATGAGACAATGGGGATTATTATAGACAGTGATGGGACAATGGGGATTATTATAGCCAGTGATGGGACAATGGGGATTATTATATACAGTGATGAGACAATGGGGATTATTATAGAGAGTGATGAGACAATGAGGATTATTATAGGCAGTGATGGGACAATGGGGATTATTATAGACAGTGATGGGACAATGGGCATTATTATAGACAGTGATGAGACAATGGGGATTATTATAGACAGTGATGGGACAATGGGGATGATTATAGGCAGTGATGGGACGAAGAGGATTATTATAGACAGTGATGGGACAATGGGGATTATAATAGACAGTGATGAGACAATGGAGATTATTATAGACAGTGATGAGACAATGGGGATTATTATAGACAGTGATGGGACAATGGGGATTATTATGGACAGTGATGGGACAATGAGAATTATTTTAGACAGTGATGGGACAATGGGGATTATTATAGACAGTGATGGGACATTGGGGATTATTATAGACAGTGATGGGACAATGGGGATTATTATAGACAGTGAGGAACAATGGGGATTATAATAGTCAGTGATTGGACAATGGGGATTATTATAGACAGTGATGAGACAATGGGGATTATTATATGCAGTGATGGGACAATGGGGATTATTATAGTCAGTGATTGGACAATGGGGATTATTACAGACAGTGATGGGACAATGGGGATTATTATCGACAGTGATGGGTCAATGGGGATTATTTTCGACAGTGATGAGACAATGTGGATTATTATAGACAGTGATGAGACAATGGGGATTATTATAGACCGTGATGGGACAATGAGGATTATTATAGACAGTGATGAGACAATGGCGATTATTATAGACAGTGATGAGACAATGGGGATTATTGTAGACAGTGATGGGACAATGGGCATTATTATAGACAGTGATGAGACAATGGGGATTATTATAGACAGTGATGGGACAATGGGGATGATTATAGGCAGTGATGGGACGAAGAGGATTATTATAGACAGTGATGGGACAATGGGGATTATAATAGACAGTGATGAGACAATGGAGATTATTATAGACAGTGATGAGACAATGGGGATTATTATAGACAGTGATGGGACAATGGGGATTATTATGGACAGTGATGGGACAATGAGAATTATTATAGACAGTGATGGGACAATGGCGATTATTTAAGACAGTGATGAGACAATGGGGATTATTATAGACAGTGATGGGACAATGGGGATTATTATAGACAGTGATGGGACAATGGGGATTATTAGAGACAGTGATGAGACAATGAGGATTAATATAGACAGCGATGGGACAATGGGGATCATTAAAGACAGTGATGAGACAATAAGGGGATTATTATAGACAGTGATGGGACAATGGGGATTATTATAGACAGTGATGAGACAATGGGGATTATTATAGACAGTGATGAGACAATGGGGATTGTTATAGACAGTGGT
Source organism: Pristiophorus japonicus (assembly GCF_044704955.1). Classification (NCBI taxonomy): domain Eukaryota; kingdom Metazoa; phylum Chordata; class Chondrichthyes; family Pristiophoridae; genus Pristiophorus; species Pristiophorus japonicus. Next base: position 1,048,793 of record NW_027251113.1, read on the forward strand.
GGACAATGGGGATTATTATAGACAGTGATGGGATAATGGGGATTATTATAGACAGCGATGGGTCAATGGGGATTATTATAGACAGTGATGAGACAATGGGGATTATTATAGACAGTGATGGGACAATGGGGATTATTATAGACAGTGATGGGACAATGGGGATTATTATAGACAGTGATGAGACAATGGGGATTATTATAGAGAGTGATGAGACAATGAGGATTATTATAGGCAGTGATGGGACAATGGGGATTATTATAGACAGTGATGGGACAATGGGCATTATTATAGACAGTGATGAGACAATGGGGATTATTATAGACAGTGATGGGACAATGGGGATGATTATAGGCAGTGATGGGACGAAGAGGATTATTATAGACAGTGATGGGACAATGGGGATTATAATAGACAGTGATGAGACAATGGAGATTATTATAGACAGTGATGAGACAATGGGGATTATTATAGACAGTGATGGGACAATGGGGATTATTATGGACAGTGATGGGACAATGAGAATTATTTTAGACAGTGATGGGACAATGGGGATTATTATAGACAGTGATGGGACATTGGGGATTATTATAGACAGTGATGGGACAATGGGGATTATTATAGACAGTGAGGAACAATGGGGATTATTATAGTCAGTGATTGGACAATGGGGATTATTATAGACAGTGATGAGACAATGGGGATTATTATATGCAGTGATGGGACAATGGGGATTATTATAGTCAGTGATTGGACAATGGGGATTATTACAGACAGTGATGGGACAATGGGGATTATTATCGACAGTGATGGGTCAATGGGGATTATTTTCGACAGTGATGAGACAATGTGGATTATTATAGACAGTGATGAGACAATGGGGATTATTATAGACCGTGATGGGACAATGAGGATTATTATAGACAGTGATGAGACAATGGCGATTATTATAGACAGTGATGAGACAATGGGGATTATTGTAGACAGTGATGGGACAATGAGGATTATTATAGACAGTGATGGGACAATGTGGATTATTATAGACAGTGATGAGACAATGGGGATTATTATAGACAGTGATGAGACAATGGGGATTATTATAGACAGAGATGGGACAATGAGGATTATTATAGACAGCGATGGGACAATGGGGATTATTATAGACAGTGATGAGACAATGGGGATTATTATAGACAGTGATGAGACAATGGGGATTATTATAGCAGTGATGAGACAATGGGGATTATTATAGACAGTGATGGGACAATGGGGATTATTATCGACAGTGATGGGTCAATGGGGATTATTTTCGACAGTGATGAGACAATGTGGATTATTATAGACAGTGATGAGACAATGGGGATTATTATAGACCGTGATGGGACAATGAGGATTATTATAGACAGTGATGAGACAATGGCGATTATTATAGACAGTGATGAGACAATGGGGATTATTGTAGACAGTGATGGGACAATGAGGATTATTATAGACAGTGATGGGACAATGTGGATTATTATAGACAGTGATGAGACAATGGGGATTATTATAGACAGTGATGGGACATTGGGGATTATTATAGACAGTGATGGGACAATGGGGATTATTATAGACAGTGAGGAACAATGGGGATTATTATAGTCAGTGATTGGACAATGGGGATTATTATAGACAGTGATGAGACAATGGGGATTATTATATGCAGTGATGGGACAATGGGGATTATTATAGTCAGTGATTGGACAATGGGGATTATTACAGACAGTGATGGGACAATGGGGATTATTATCGACAGTGATGGGTCAATGGGGATTATTTTCGACAGTGATGAGACAATGTGGATTATTATAGACAGTGATGAGACAATGGGGATTATTATAGACCGTGATGGGACAATGAGGATTATTACAGACAGTGATGAGACAATGGCGATTATTATAGACAGTGATGAGACAATGGGGATTATTGTAGACAGTGATGGGACAATGAGGATTATTATAGACAGTGATGGGACAATGTGGATTATTATAGACAGTGATGAGACAATGGGGATTATTATAGACAGTGATGAGACAATGGGGATTATTATAGACAGAGATGGGACAATGAGGATTATTATAGACAGCGATGGGACAATGGGGATTATTATAGACAGTGATGAGACAATGGGGATTATTATAGACAGTGATGAGACAATGGGGATTATTATAGCAGTGATGGGACACTTGGGATTATTTTGACAGTGATGGGTCAATGATGATTATTATAGACAGTGATGAGACAATGGGGATTATTATTGACAGTGATGGGACAATGGGGATTATTATAGACAGTGATGGGACAATGGGGATTATTATATACAGTGATGAGACAATAAGGATTATTATAGACAGTGATGGGACAATGGGGATTATTTTAGACAGTGATGGGACAATGGGGATTATTATATACAGTGATGAGACAATAAGGATTATTATAGACAGTGATGGGACAATGGGGATTATTATAGACAGTGATGGGACACTTGGGATTATTTTGACAGTGATGGGTCAATGATGATTATTATAGACAGTGATGAGACAATGGGGATTATTATTGACAGTGATGGGACAATGGGGATTATTATAGACAGTGATGGGACAATGGGGATTATTATATACAGTGATGAGACAATAAGGATTATTATAGACAGTGATGGGACAATGGGGATTATTATAGACAGTGATGGGACAATGGGGATTATTACAGTCAGTGATGGGATAATGGGGATTATTATACACAGTGAGGGACAATGGGGATCATTATGGACAGTGATGGGACAATTGGGATTATTATAGACAGTGATGGGACAATGGGGATTATTATAGACAGTGATAGGACAATGAGGATTATTATAGACAGTGATGAGACAATGGGGAATATTATAGAGAGTGATGGGACAATGGGGATTATTATAGACAGTGATGAGACAAAATGGATTATTATAGATAGTGATGAGACAATGGGGTTTATTATAGACAATGATGAGACAATGGGGAATAATATAGACAGTGATGGGACAATGGGGATTATTATAGACAGTGAGGGATAATGAGGATTATTATAGACAGTGATGGGACAATGGGGATTATTATAGACAGTGATGAGACAATAAGGATTATTATAGACAGTGATGGGACAATGGGGATTATTATAGACAGTGATGGGACACTTGGGATTATTTTGACAGTGATGGGTCAATGATGATTATTATAGACAGTGATGAGACAATGGGGATTATTATTGACAGTGATGGGACAATGGGGATTATTATAGACAGTGATGGGACAATGGGGATTATTATATACAGTGATGAGACAATAAGGATTATTATAGACAGTGATGGGACAATGGGGATTATTTTAGACAGTGATGGGACAATGGGGATTATTATATACAGTGATGAGACAATAAGGATTATTATAGACAGTGATGGGACAATGGGGATTATTATAGACAGTGATGGGACACTTGGGATTATTTTGACAGTGATGGGTCAATGATGATTATTATAGACAGTGATGAGACAATGGGGATTATTATTGACAGTGATGGGACAATGGGGATTATTATAGACAGTGATGGGACAATGGGGATTATTATATACAGTGATGAGACAATAAGGATTATTATAGACAGTGATGGGACAATGGGGATTATTATAGACAGTGATGGGACAATGGGGATTATTATAGACAGTGATGGGACAATGGGGATTATTACAGTCAGTGATGGGATAATGGGGATTATTATACACAGTGAGGGACAATGGGGATCATTATGGACAGTGATGGGACAATTGGGATTATTATAGACAGTGATGGGACAATGGGGATTATTATAGACAGTGATAGGACAATGAGGATTATTATAGACAGTGATGAGACAATGGGGAATATTATAGAGAGTGATGGGACAATGGGGATTATTATAGACAGTGATGAGACAAAATGGATTATTATAGATAGTGATGAGACAATGGGGTTTATTATAGACAATGATGAGACAATGGGGAATAATATAGACAGTGATGGGACAATGGGGATTATTATAGACAGTGAGGGATAATGAGGATTATTATAGACAGTGATGGGACAATGGGGATTATTATAGACAGTGATGGGACAATGAGAATTATTATAGACAGTGATGGGACAATGGGGATTATTATAGACTGTGATGGGACAATGGGGATTATTATAGACAGTGATGAGACAATGGGGATTAATACAGACAGTGATGAGACAATGGGGATTATTATAGACAGTGATGGGACAATGGCGATTATTTAAGACAGTGATGAGACAATGGGGATTATTATAGACAGTGATGGGACAATGGGGATTATTAGAGACAGTGATGGGACAATGGGGATTATTATAGACAGTGATGGGACAATGGGGATTATTTTAGACAGTGATGAGACAATGAGGACTATTATAGACAGTGATGGGACAATGGGGAGTAGTATCGACAGTGATGGGACAATGCGGATTATTATAGACAGTGATGGTACAATGGGGATTATTATAGTCAGTGATGGGACAATGAGGATTATTATAGACAGTGATGGGGCAATGGGGATTATTATAGACAGTGATGGGACAATGGGGATTATTATAGACAGTGATGAGAAAATGGGGATTATTATAGACAGTGATGGGACAATGGGGATTATTATAGACAGTAATGGGACAATGGGGATTATTATAGACAGTGATGGGACAATGAGGATTATTATAGACAGTGATGGGACAATGGGGATTATTATAGACAGTGATGGGAAATTGGGGATTATTATAGACAGTGATGGGACAATGGGGATTATTATAGACAGTGAGGGACAATGGGGATTATTATAGACAGTGATGGGACAATTGGGATTATTATAGACAGTGATGGGACAATGGGGATTATTATAGACAGTGATGGGACAATGAGGATTATTATAGACAGTGATGAGACAATGGGGAATATTATAGAGAGTGATGGGACAATGGGGATTATTATAGACAGTGATGAGACAAAAGGGATTATTATAGATAGTGATGAGACAATGGGGTTTATTATAGACAATGATGAGACAATGGGGAATAATATAGACAGTGATGGGACAATGGGGATTATTGCAGACAGTGAGGGACAATGAGGATTATTATAGACAGTGATGGGACAATGGGGATTATTATAGACAGTGATGGGATAAAGGGGATTATTATAGACAGTGATGGGTCAATGGGGATTATTATAGACAGTGATGAGACAATGGGGATTATTATAGACAGTGATGGGACAATGGGGATTATTATAGACAGTGATGGGACAATGGGGATTATTATAGACAGTGATGGGACAATGAGGATTATTATCGACAGTGATGGGACAACGGGGATTATTATAGACTGTGATGGGACAATGGGGATTATTATAGACAGTGATGAGACAATGGGGATTAATATAGACAGTGATGAGACAATGGGGATTATTATAGACAGTGATGGGACAATAGCGATTATTTAAGACAGTGATGAGACAATGGGGATTATTATAGACAGTGATGGGACAATGGGGATTATTATAGACAGTGATGGGACAATGGGTATTATTATAGACAGTGATGGGACAATGGGGATTATTAGAGACAGTGATGAGACAATGAGGATTAATATAGACAGCGATGGGACAATGGGGATCATTAAAGACAGTGATGAGACAATAAGGGGATTATTATAGACAGTGATGGGACAATGGGGATTATTATAGACAGTGATGAGACAATGGGGATTATTATAGACAGTGATGAGACAATGGGGATTGTTATCGACAGTGGTGGACAATGGGGATTATTATAGACAGTGATGGGATAATGGGGATTATTATAGACAGTGATGGGTCAATGGGGATTATTATAGACAGTGATGAGACAATGGGGATTATTATAGACAGTGATGGGACAATGGGGATTATTATAGACAGTGATGGGACAATGGGGATTATTATATACAGTGATGAGACAATGGGGATTATTATAGAGAGTGATGAGACAATGAGGATTATTATAGGCAGTGATGGGACAATGGGGATTATTATAGACAGTGATGGGACAATGGGCATTATTATAGACAGTGATGAGACAATGGGGATTATTATAGACAGTGATGGGACAATGGGGATGATTATAGGCAGTGATGGGACGAAGAGGATTATTATAGACAGTGATGGGACAATGGGGATTATAATAGACAGTGATGAGACAATGGAGATTATTATAGACAGTGATGAGACAATGGGGATTATTATAGACAGTGATGGGACAATGGGGATTATTATGGACAGTGATGGGACAATGAGAATTATTTTAGACAGTGATGGGACAATGGGGATTATTATAGACAGTGATGGGACATTGGGGATTATTATAGACAGTGATGGGACAATGGGGATTATTATAGACAGTGAGGAACAATGGGGATTATTATAGTCAGTGATTGGACAATGGGGATTATTATAGACAGTGATGAGACAATGGGGATTATTATATGCAGTGATGGGACAATGGGGATTATTATAGTCAGTGATTGGACAATGGGGATTATTACAGACAGTGATGGGACAATGGGGATTATTATCGACAGTGATGGGTCAATGGGGATTATTTTCGACAGTGATGAGACAATGTGGATTATTATAGACAGTGATGAGACAATGGGGATTATTATAGACCGTGATGGGACAATGAGGATTATTATAGACAGTGATGATACAATGGCGATTATTATAGACAGTGATGAGACAATGGGGATTATTGTAGACAGTGATGGGACAATGAGGATTATTATAGACAGTGATGGGACAATGTGGATTATTATAGACAGTGATGAGACAATGGGGATTATTATAGACCGTGATGGGACAATGAGGATTATTATAGACAGTGATGAGACAATGGCGATTATTATAGACAGTGATGGGACAATGGCGATTATTTAAGACAGTGATGAGACAATGGGGATTATTATAGACAGTGATGGGACAATGGGGATTATTAGAGACAGTGATGGGACAATGGGGATTATTATAGACAGTGATGGGACAATGGGGATTATTTTAGACAGTGATGAGACAATGAGGACTATTATAGACAGTGATGGGACAATGGGGAGTAGTATCGACAGTGATGGGACAATGCGGATTATTATAGACAGTGATGGTACAATGGGGATTATTATAGTCAGTGATGGGACAATGAGGATTATTATAGACAGTGATGGGGCAATGGGGATTATTATAGACAGTGATGGGACAATGGGGATTATTATAGACAGTGATGAGAAAATGGGGATTATTATAGACAGTGATGGGACAATGGGGATTATTATAGACAGTAATGGGACAATGGGGATTATTATAGACAGTGATGGGACAATGAGGATTATTATAGACAGTGATGGGACAATGGGGATTATTATAGACAGTGATGGGAAATTGGGGATTATTATAGACAGTGATGGGACAATGGGGATTATTATAGACAGTGAGGGACAATGGGGATTATTATAGACAGTGATGGGACAATTGGGATTATTATAGACAGTGATGGGACAATGGGGATTATTATAGACAGTGATGGAACAATGAGGATTATTATAGACAGTGATGAGACAATGGGGAATATTATAGAGAGTGATGGGACAATGGGGATTATTATAGACAGTGATGAGACAAAAGGGATTATTATAGATAGTGATGAGACAATGGGGTTTATTATAGACAATGATGAGACAATGGGGAATAATATAGACAGTGATGGGACAATGGGGATTATTGTAGACAGTGAGGGACAATGAGGATTATTATAGACAGTGATGGGACAATGGGGATTATTTTAGACAGTGATGGGATAAAGGGGATTATTATAGACAGTGATGGGTCAATGGGGATTATTATAGACAGTGATGAGACAATGGGGATTATTATAGACAGTGATGGGACAATGGGGATTATTATAGACAGTGATGGGACAATGGGGATTATTATAGACAGTGATGGGACAATGAGGATTATTATCGACAGTGATGGGACAACGGGGATTATTATAGACTGTGATGGGACAATGGGGATTATTATAGACAGTGATGAGACAATGGGGATTAATATAGACAGTGATGAGACAATGGGGATTATTATAGACAGTGATGGGACAATAGCGATTATTTAAGACAGTGATGAGACAATGGGGATTATTATAGACAGTGATGGGACAATGGGGATTATTATAGACAGTGATGGGACAATGGGTATTATTATAGACAGTGATGGGACAATGGGGATTATTAGAGACAGTGATGAGACAATGAGGATTAATATAGACAGCGATGGGACAATGGGGATCATTAAAGACAGTGATGAGACAATAAGGGGATTATTATAGACAGTGATGGGACAATGGGGATTATTATAGACAGTGATGAGACAATGGGGATTATTATAGACAGTGATGAGACAATGGGGATTGTTATCGACAGTGGTGGACAATGGGGATTATTATAGACAGTGATGGGATAATGGGGATTATTATAGACAGTGATGGGTCAATGGGGATTATTATAGACAGTGATGAGACAATGGGGATTATTATAGACAGTGATGGGACAATGGGGATTATTATAGACAGTGATGGGACAATGGGAATTATTATATACAGTGATGAGACAATGGGGATTATTATAGAGAGTGATGAGACAATGAGGATTATTATAGGCAGTGATGGGACAATGGGGATTATTATAGACAGTGATGGGACAATGGGCATTATTATAGACAGTGATGAGACAATGGGGATTATTATAGACAGTGATGGGACAATGGGGATGATTATAGGCAGTGATGGGACGAAGAGGATTATTATAGACAGTGATGGGACAATGGGGATTATAATAGACAGTGATGAGACAATGGAGATTATTATAGACAGTGATGAGACAATGGGGATTATTATAGACAGTGATGGGACAATGGGGATTATTATGGACAGTGATGGGACAATGAGAATTATTTTAGACAGTGATGGGACAATGGGGATTATTATAGACAGTGATGGGACATTGGGGATTATTATAGACAGTGATGGGACAATGGGGATTATTATAGACAGTGAGGAACAATGGGGATTATTATAGTCAGTGATTGGACAATGGGGATTATTATAGACAGTGATGAGACAATGGGGATTATTATATGCAGTGATGGGAAAATGGGGATTATTATAGTCAGTGATTGGACAATGGGGATTATTACAGACAGTGATGGGACAATGGGGATTATTATCGACAGTGATGGGTCAATGGGGATTATTTTCGACAGTGATGAGACAATGTGGATTATTATAGACAGTGATGAGACAATGGGGATTATTATAGACCGTGATGGGACAATGAGGATTATTATAGACAGTGATGAGACAATGGCGATTATTATAGACAGTGATGAGACAATGGGGATTATTGTAGACAGTGATGGGACAATGAGGATTATTATAGACAGTGATGGGACAATGTGGATTATTATAGACAGTGATGAGACAATGGGGATTATTATAGACAGTGATGAGACAATGGGGATTATTATAGACAGAGATGGGACAATGAGGATTATTATAGACAGCGATGGGACAATGGGGATTATTATAGACAGTGATGAGACAATGGGGATTATTATAGACAGTGATGAGACAATGGGGATTATTATAGCAGTGATGAGTCAATGGGGATTATTATAGACAGTGATGGGACAATGAGGATTATTATAGACAGTGATGGGACAATGGGGATTATTATAGACAGTGATGGGACACTTGGGATTATTTTGACAGTGATGGGTCAATGATGATTATTATAGACAGTGATGAGACAATGGGGATTATTATTGACAGTGATGGGACAATGGGGATTATTATAGACAGTGATGGGACAATGGCGATTATTATATACAGTGATGAGACAATAAGGATTATTATAGACAGTGATGGGACAATGGGGATTATTATAGACAGTGATGGGACAATGGGGATTATTATAGACAGTGATGGGACAATGGGGATTATTACAGTCAGTGATGGGATAATGGGGATTATTATACACAGTGAGGGACAATGGGGATCATTATGGACAGTGATGGGACAATTGGGATTATTATAGACAGTGATGGGACAATGGGGATTATTATAGACAGTGATGGGACAATGAGGATTATTATAGACAGTGATGAGACAATGGGGAATATTAGAGAGAGTGATGGGACAATGGGGATTATTATAGACAGTGATGAGACAAAAGGGATTATTATAGATAGTGATGAGACAATGGGGTTTATTATAGACAATGATGAGACAATGGGGAATAATATAGACAGTGATGGGACAATGGGGATTATTATAGACAGTGAGGGACAATGAGGATTATTATAGACAGTGATGGGACAATGGGGATTATTATAGACAGTGATGGGACAATGAGAATTATTATAGACAGTGATGGGACAATGGGGATTATTATAGACTGTGATGGGACAATGGGGATTATTATAGACAGTGATGAGACAATGGGGATTAATACAGACAGTGATGAGACAATGGGGATTATTATAGACAGTGATGGGACAATGGCGATTATTTAAAACAGTGATGAGACAATGGGGATTATTATAGACAGTGATGGGACAATGGGGATTATTAGAGACAGTGATGAGACAATGAGGATTAATATAGACAGCGATGGGACAATGGGGATCATTATAGACAGTGATGAGACAATAAGGGGATTATTATAGACAGTGATGGGACAATGGGGATTATTATAGACAGTGATGGGATAAAGGGGATTATTATAGACAGTGATGGGTCAATGGGGATTATTATAGACAGTGATGAGACAATGGGGATTATTATAGACAGTGATGGGACAATGGGGATTATTATAGACAGTGATGGGACAATGGGGATTATTTTAGACAGTGATGAGACAATGAGGACTATTATAGACAGTGATGGGACAATGGGGAGTAGTATCGACAGTGATGGGACAATGCGGATTATTATAGACAGTGATGGTACAATGGGGATTATTATAGTCAGTGATGGGACAATGAGGATTATTATAGACAGTGATGGGGCAATGGGGATTATTATAGACAGTGATGGGACAATGGGGATTATTATAGACAGTGATGAGAAAATGGGGATTATTATAGACAGTGATGGGACAATGGGGATTATTATAGACAGTGATGGGACAATGAGGATTATTATAGACAGTGATGGGACAATGGGGATTATTATAGACAGTGATGGGACAATGGGGATTATTACAGTCAGTGATGGGATAATGGGGATTATTATACACAGTGAGGGACAATGGGGATCATTATGGACAGTGATGGGACAATTGGGATTATTATAGACAGTGATGGGACAATGGGGATTATTATAGACAGTGATGGGACAATGAGGATTATTATAGACAGTGATGAGACAATGGGGAATATTAGAGAGAGTGATGGGACAATGGGGATTATTATAGACAGTGATGAGACAAAAGGGATTATTATAGATAGTGATGAGACAATGGGGTTTATTATAGACAATGATGAGACAATGGGGAATAATATAGACAGTGATGGGACAATGGGGATTATTATAGACAGTGAGGGACAATGAGGATTATTATAGACAGTGATGGGACAATGGGGATTATTATAGACAGTGATGGGACAATGAGAATTATTATAGACAGTGATGGGACAATGGGGATTATTATAGACTGTGATGGGACAATGGGGATTATTATAGACAGTGATGAGACAATGGGGATTAATACAGACAGTGATGAGACAATGGGGATTATTATAGACAGTGATGGGACAATGGCGATTATTTAAAACAGTGATGAGACAATGGGGATTATTATAGACAGTGATGGGACAATGGGGATTATTATAGTCAGTGATGGGACAATGAGGATTATTATAGACAGTGATGGGGCAATGGGGATTATTATAGACAGTGATGGGACAATGGGGATTATTATAGACAGTGATGAGAAAATGGGGATTATTATAGACAGTGATGGGACAATGGGGATTATTATAGACAGTAATGGGACAATGGGGATTATTATATACAGTGATGGGACAATGAGGATTATTATAGACAGTGATGGGACAATGGGGATTATTATAGACAGTGATGGGAAATTGGGGATTATTATAGACAGTGATGGGACAATGGGGATTATTATAGACAGTGAGGGACAATGGGGATTATTATAGTCAGTGATTGGACAATGGGGATTATTATAGACAGTGATGGGACAATGGGGATTATTATAGACAGTGATGAGACAATGGGGATTATTATAGCAGTGATGAGACAATGGGGATTATTATAGACAGTGATGGGACAATGAGGATTATTATAGACAATGATGGGACAATGGGGATTATTATAGACATTGATGAGACAATGGGGATTATTATAGACAGTGATGGGACAATGGGGATTATTATAGACAGTGATGGAACAATGGGGATTATTATAGACAGTGATGGGACAATGAGGATTATTATAGACAGTGATGGGACAATGGGGATTATTATAGGTAGTGATGAGACAATGGGGATTATTATCGACAGTGATGGGACAATGGGGACTATTATAGACAGTGAGGGGCATTGTGGATTATTATAGACAGTGATGAGACAATGGGGATTATTATAGACAGTGATGGGACAATGGGGATTGTTATAGACAGTGATGGGACAATGGGGATTACTATATGCAGTGACGGGACAATGGGGATTATTATAGTCAGTGAATGGACAATGGGGATTATTACAGACAGTGATGGGACAATGGGGATTATTATAGACAGTGATGGGTCAATGGGGATTATTTTCGACAGTGATGAGACAATGGGGATTATTATAGACAGTGATGGGACAATGGGGATTTATATAGACAGTGATGAGACAATGGGGATTATTATAGACAGTGATGGGACAATGGGGATTATTATAGACAGTGATGAGACAATGGGGATTATTATAGACAGAGATGGGACAATGAGGATTATTATAGACAGCGATGGGACAATGGGGATTTTTATAGAGAGTGATGAGACAATGGGGATCATTACAGACAGTGATGAGACAATGGGGATTATTATAGCAGTGATGAGACAATGGGGATTATCATAGACAGTGATGGGACTATGGGGATTATTATAGACAGTGATGGGACAATGGGGATTATTATAGACAGTGATGGGTCAATGGGGATTATTATAGACAGTGATGGGACAATGGGGATTATTATAGACAGTGAGGGATAATGCGGATTATTAGAGACAGTGATGGGACAATGGGGATTATTATAGACAGTGATGGGACAATGGGGATTATTATAGACAGTGATGGGTCAATGGGGATTATTATAGACAGTGATGGGACAATGGGGATTATTATAGACAGTGATGAGACAATGGGGATTATTATAGAGAGTGATGAGACAATGGGGATTATTATAGACAGTGATGGGACAATGGGGATTATTATAGACAGTGATGGGACAATGGGGATATTATAGACAGTGAGGGACAATGAGGATTATTATAGACAGTGATGGGATAATGGGGATTATTATAGACAGTGATGGGACAATGAGGATTATTATCGACAGTGATGGGACAACGGGGATTATTATAGACTGTGATGGGACAATGGGGATTATTATAGACAGTGATGAGACAATGGGGATTAATATAGACAGTGATGAGACAATGGGGATTATTATAGACAGTGATGGGACAATGGCGATTATTTAAGACAGTGATGAGACAATGGGGATTATTATAGACAGTGATGGGACAATGGGGATTATTATAGACAGTGATGGGACAATGGGGATTATTATAGACAGTGATGGGACAATGGGGATTATTAGAGCCAGTGATGAGACAATGAGGATTAATATAGACAGCGATGGGACAATGGGGATCATTATAGACAGTGATGATACAATAAGGGGATTATTATAGACAGTGATGGGACAATGGGGATTATTATAGACAATGATGGGATAATGGGGATTATTATAGACAGTGATGGCTCAATGGGGATTATTATCGACAGTGATGAGACAATGGGGATTATTATAGACAGTGATGGGACAATGGGGATTATTATAGACAGTGATGGGACAATGGGGATTATTATGGACAGTGATGGTACAATGGGGATTATTATAGACAGTGATGGGACAATGAGGATTATTATAGACAGCGATGGGACAATGGGGATTATTATAGACAGTGATGGGACAATGGGGATTATTATAGACAGTGATGGGACAATGGGGATTATTATAGACAGTGATGGGACAATGGGGATTATTATAGACAGTGATGGGACAATGAGGATTATTATAGACAGTGATGGGACAATGGGGATTATTATAGACAGTGATGGGACATTGGGGATTATTATAGACAGTGATGGGACAATGGGGATTATTATAGACAGTGAGGGACAATGGGGATTATTATAGTCAGTGATTGGACAATGGGGATTATTATAGACAGTGATGGGACAATGGGGATTATTATAGACAGTGATGGGTCAATGGGGATTATTATAGTCAGTGATGAGACAATGGGGACTATTATAGACAGTGATGAGACAATGGGAATTATTGTAGACAGTGCTGGGACAATGAGGATTATTATAGACAGTGATGGGACAATGTGGATTATTATAGACAGTGATGAGACAATGGGGATTATTATAGACAGTGATGAGACAATGGGGATTATTATAGACAGAGATGGGACAATGAGGATTATTATAGACAGTGATGGGACAATGAGGATTATTATAAAAAGAGATGGGACAATGGGGATTATTATAGACAGTGATGGGACATTGGGGATTATTATAGACAGTGATGGGACAATGGGGATTATTATAGACAGTGAGGGACAATGGGGATTATTATAGTCAGTGATTGGACAATGGGGATTATTATAGACAGTGATGGGACAAAGGGGATTATTATAGACAGTGATGGGTCAATGGGGATTATTATAGACAGTGATGAGACAATGGGGACTATTATAGACAGTGATGAGACAATGGGGATTATTATAGATAGTGATGGGACAATGGGGATTATTATAGACAGTGATGAGTCAATGGGAATTATTATAGACAGTGATGAGACAATGGGGATTATTTTAGACAGTGCTGGGACAATGAGGATTATTATAGACAGTGATGGGACAATGTGGATTATTATAGACAGTGATGAGACAATGGGGATTATTATAGACAGTGATGAGACAATGGGGATTATTATAGACAGTGATGGGACAATGGGGATTATTATAGACAGTGATGGGACAATGAGGATTATTAGAGACAGTGATGGGACAATGGGGATTATTTTCGACAGTGATGAGACAATGGGGATTATTATCGACAGTGATGGGACAATGGGGATTATTATAGACAGTGAGGGGCAATGGGGATTATTATAGACAGTGATGAGACAATGGGGATTATTATAGACAGTGATGGGACAATGGGGATTGTTATAGACAGTGATGGCTCAATGGGGATTATTATCGACAGTGATGAGACAATGGGGATTATTATAGACAGTGATGGGACAATGGGGATTATTATAGACAGTGATGGGACAATGGGGATTATTATGGACAGTGATGGGACAATGGGGATTATTATAGACAGTGATGGTACAATGGGGATTATTATAGACAGTGATGGGACAATGAGGATTATTATAGACAGTGATGGGACAATGGGGATTATTATAGACAGTGATGGGACAATGGGGATTATTATAGACAGTGATGGGACAATGGGGATTATTATAGACAGTGAGGGACAATGGGGATTATTATAGTCAGTGATTGGACAATGGGGATTATTATAGACAGTGATGGGACAATGGGGATTATTATAGACAGTGATGGGTCAATGGGGATTATTATAGTCAGTGATGAGACAATGGGGACTATTATAGACAGTGATGAGACAATGGGGATTATTATAGACAGTGCTGGGACAATGAGGATTATTATAGACAGTGATGGGACAATGTGGATTATTATAGACAGTGATGAGACAATGGGGATTATTATAGACAGTGATGAGACAATGGGGATTATTATAGACAGAGATGGGACAATGAGGATTATTATAGACAGTGATGGGACAATGAGGATTATTATAAAAAGAGATGGGACAATGGGGATTATTATAGACAGTGATGGGACATTGGGGATTATTATAGACAGTGATGGGACAATGGGGATTATTATAGACAGTGAGGGACAATGGGGATTATTATAGTCAGTGATTGGACAATGGGGATTATTATAGACAGTGATGGGACAATGGGGATTATTATAGACAGTGATGGGTCAATGGGGATTATTATAGACAGTGATGAGACATTGGGGACTATTATAGACAGTGATGAGACAATGGGGATTATTATAGACAGTGATGGGACAATTGGGATTATTACAGACAGTGATGGGACAATGCGGATTATTATAGACAGTGATGAGACAATGGGGATTATTATAGAGAGTGATGAGACAATGGGGATTATTATAAACAGTGATGGGACAATGGGGATTATTATAGACAGTGATGGGACAATGGGGATATTATAGACAGTGAGGGACAATGAGGATTATTATAGACAGTGATGGGATAATGGGGATTATTATAGACAGTGATGGGACAATGAGGATTATTATCGACAGTGATGGGACAACGGGGATTATTATAGACTGTGATGGGACAATTGGGATTATTATAGACAGTGATGAGACAATGGGGATTAATATAGACAGTGATGAGACAATGGGGATTATTATAGACAGTGATGGGACAATGGCGATTATTTAAGACAGTGATGAGACAATGGGGATTATTATAGACAGTGATGGCTCAATGGGGATTATTATCGACAGTGATGAGACAATGGGGATTATTATAGACAGTGATGGGACAATGGGGATTATTAGAGCCAGTGATGAGACAATGAGGATTAATATAGACAGCGATGGGACAATGGGGATCATTATAGACAGTGATGATACAATAAGGGGATTATTATAGACAGTGATGGGACAATGGGGATTATTATAGACAATGATGGGATAATGGGGATTATTATAGACAGTGATGGCTCAATGGGGATTATTATCGACAGTGATGAGACAATGGGGATTATTATAGACAGTGATGGGACAATGGGGATTATTATAGACAGTGATGGGACAATGGGGATTATTATGGACAGTGATGGTACAATGGGGATTATTATAGACAGTGATGGGACAATGAGGATTATTATAGACAGTGATGGGACAATGGGGATTATTATAGACAGTGATGGGACAATGGGGATTATTATAGACAGTGATGGGACAATGGGGATTATTATAGACAGTGATGGGACAATGGGGATTATTATAGACAGTGATGGGACAATGAGGATTATTATAGACAGTGATGGGACAATGGGGATTATTATAGACAGTGATGGGACATTGGGGATTATTATAGACAGTGATGGGACAATGGGGATTATTATAGACAGTGAGGGACAATGGGGATTATTATAGTCAGTGATTGGACAATGGGGATTATTATAGACAGTGATGGGACAATGGGGATTATTATAGACAGTGATGGGTCAATGGGGATTATTATAGTCAGTGATGAGACAATGGGGACTATTATAGACAGTGATGAGACAATGGGGATTATTATAGATAGTGATGGGACAATGGGGATTATTATAGACAGTGATGAGTCAATGGGAATTATTATAGACAGTGATGAGACAATGGGGATTATTGTAGACAGTGCTGGGACAATGAGGATTATTATAGACAGTGATGGGACAATGTGGATTATTATAGACAGTGATGAGACAATGGGGATTATTATAGACAGTGATGAGACAATGGGGATTATTATAGACAGAGATGGGACAATGAGGATTATTATAGACAGTGATGGGACAATGAGGATTATTATAAAAAGAGATGGGACAATGGGGATTATTATAGACAGTGATGGGACATTGGGGATTATTATAGACAGTGATGGGACAATGGGGATTATTATAGACAGTGAGGGACAATGGGGATTATTATAGTCAGTGATTGGACAATGGGGATTATTATAGACAGTGATGGGACAATGGGGATTATTATAGACAGTGATGGGTCAATGGGGATTATTATAGACAGTGATGAGACAATGGGGACTATTATAGACAGTGATGAGACAATGGGGATTATTATAGATAGTGATGGGACAATGGGGATTATTATAGACAGTGATGAGTCAATGGGAATTATTATAGACAGTGATGAGACAATGGGGATTATTTTAGACAGTGCTGGGATAATGAGGATTATTATAGACAGTGATGGGACAATGTGGATTATTATAGACAGTGATGAGACAATGGGGATTATTATAGACAGTGATGGGACAATGGGGATTATTATAGACAGTGATGGGACAATGAGGATTATTAGAGACAGTGATGGGACAATGGGGATTATTTTCGACAATGATGAGACAATGGGGATTATTATCGACAGTGATGGGACAATGGGGATTATTATAGACAGTGAGGGGCAATGGGGATTATTATAGACAGTGATGAGACAATGGGGATTATTATAGACAGTGATGGGACAATGGGGATTGTTATAGACAGTGATGGCTAAATGGGGATTATTATCGACAGTGATGAGACAATGGGGATTATTATAGACAGTGATGGGACAATGGGGATTATTATAGACAGTGATGGGACAATGGGGATTATTATGGACAGTGATGGGACAATGGGGATTATTATAGACAGTGATGGTACAATGGGGATTATTATAGACAGTGATGGGACAATGAGGATTATTATAGACAGTGATGGGACAATGGGGATTATTATAGACAGTGATGGGACAATGGGGATTATTATAGACAGTGATGGGACAATGGGGATTATTATAGACAGTGAGGGACAATGGGGATTATTATAGTCAGTGATTGGACAATGGGGATTATTATAGACAGTGATGGGACAATGGGGATTATTATAGACAGTGATGGGTCAATGGGGATTATTATAGTCAGTGATGAGACAATGGGGACTATTATAGACAGTGATGAGACAATGGGGATTATTATAGATAGTGATGGGACAATGGGGATTATTATAGACAGTGATGAGTCAATGGGAATTATTATAGACAGTGATGAGACAATGGGGATTATTGTAGACAGTGCTGGGACAATGAGGATTATTATAGACAGTGATGGGACAATGTGGATTATTATAGACAGTGATGAGACAATGGGGATTATTATAGACAGTGATGAGACAATGGGGATTATTATAGACAGAGATGGGACAATGAGGATTATTATAGACAGTGATGGGACAATGAGGATTATTATAAAAAGAGATGGGACAATGGGGATTATTATAGACAGTGATGGGACATTGGGGATTATTATAGACAGTGATGGGACAATGGGGATTATTATAGACAGTGAGGGACAATGGGGATTATTATAGTCAGTGATTGGACAATGGGGATTATTATAGACAGTGATGGGACAATGGGGATTATTATAGACAGTGATGGGTCAATGGGGATTATTATAGACAGTGATGAGACAATGGGGACTATTATAGACAGTGATGAGACAATGGGGATTATTATAGATAGTGATGGGACAATGGGGATTATTATAGACAGTGATGAGTCAATGGGAATTATTATAGACAGTGATGAGACAATGGGGATTATTGTAGACAGTGCTGGGACAATGAGGATTATTATAGACAGTGATGGGACAATGTGGATTATTATAGACAGTGATGAGACAATGGGGATTATTATAGACAGTGATGAGACAATGGGGATTATTATAGACAGTGATGGGACAATGGGGATTATTATAGACAGTGATGGGACAATGAGGATTATTAGAGACAGTGATGGGACAATGGGGATTATTATAGACAGTGATGAGACAATGGGGATTATTATCGACAGTGATGGGACAATGGGGATTATTATATACAGTGAGGGGCAATGGGGATTATTATAGACAGTGATGAGACAATGGGGATTATTATAGACAGTGATGGGACAATGGGGATTGTTATAGACAGTGATGGGACAATGGGGATTATTATATGCAGTGATGGGACAATGGGGATTATTATAGTCAGTGATTGGACAATGGGGATTATTACAGACAGTGATGGGACAATGGGGATTATTCTAGACAGTGATGGGTCAATGGGGACTATTTTCGACAGTGATGAGACAATGGGGATTATTATAGACAGTGATGGGACAATGGGGATTAATATAGACAGTGATGAGACAATGGGGATTATTATAAACAGTGATGGGACAATGGGGATTATTTTAGAGAGTGATGAGACAATGGGGATTATTACAGACAGTGATGAGACAATGGGGATTATTATAGCAGTGATGAGACAATGGGGATTATTATAGACAGTGATGGGACAATGGGGATTATTAGAGACAGTGATGGGACAATGGGGATTATTATAGACAGTGATGGGACAATGGGGATTATGATAGACAGTGATGGTACAACGGGGATTATTATAGACAGTGATGGTACAATGGGGATTATTTTAGACAGTGAGGGACAATGGGGATTATTATAGACAGTGATGGGACAATGGGGATTATTATAGACAGTGATGGGACAATGTGGATTATTGTAGACAGTGATGGGACAATTGGGATTATTACAGACAGTGATGGGACAATGCGGATTATTATAGACAGTGATGAGACAATGGGGATTATTATAGAGAGTGATGAGACAATGGGGATTATTATAGACAGTGGTGGGACAATGGGGATTATTATAGACAGTGATGGGACAATGGGGATTATTTAGGCAGTGATGGGACAATGGGGATTAATATAGTCAGTGATGGGACAATGAGGATTATTATAGACAGTGATGGGACAATGGGGATTATTATAGACAGTGATGAGACAATAAAGATTATTATAGACAGTGATGGGACAATGGGGATTATTATAGACAGTGATGGGACAATGGCGATTATTATAGACAGTGATGAGACAATGGGGATTATTATAGACAGTGATGAGACCATGAGGATTATTATAGACAGTGATGGGACAATGGGGATTATTATAGACAGTGATGAGTCAATAAAGATTATTATAGACAGTGATGGGACAATGGGGATTATTATAGACAGTGATGGGACAATGGGGATTATTATAGACAGTGATGAGACAATGGGGATTATTATAGACAGTGATGGGACAATGGGGATTATTATAGACAGTGATGAGACAATAAAGATTATTATAGACAGTGATGGGACAATGGGGATTATTATAGACAGTGATGGGATAATGGGGATTATTATAGACAGTGATGAGACAATGGGGATTATTGCAGACAGTGATGAGACAATGGGGATTATTATAGACAGTGGTGGGACAATGGGGATTATTATAGACAGTGATGGGACAATGGGGATTATTATAGACAGTGATGGTACAACGGGGATTATTATAGACAGTGATGGGACAATGGGGATTATTATAGACAGTGAGGGATAATGCGGATTATTAGAGACAGTGATGGGACAATGGGGATTATTATAGACAGTGATGGGACAATGTGGATTATTATAGACAGTGATGGGACAATTGGGATTATTACAGACAGTGATGGGACAATGCGGATTATTATAGACAGTGATGAGACAATGGGGATTATTATAGAGAGTGATGAGACAATGGGGATTATTATAGACAGTGATGGGACAATGGGGATTATTATAGACAGTGATGGGACAATGGGGATTATTATAGACAGTGAGGGACAATGAGGATTATTATAGACAGTGATGGGACAATGGGGATTATTATAGACAGTGATGGGACAATGAGGATTATTATCGACAGTGATGGGACAACGGGGATTATTATAGACTGTGATGGGACAATGGGGATTATTACAGACAGTGATGAGACAATGGGGATTAATATAGACAGTGATGAGACAATGGGGATTATTATAGACAGTGATGGGACAATGGCGATTATTTAAGACAGTGATGAGACAATGGGGATTATTATAGACAGTGATGGGACAATGGGGATTACTATAGACAGTGATGGGACAATGGGGATTATTATAGACAGTGATGGGACAATGGGGATTATTAGAGACAGTGATGAGACAATGAGGATTAATATAGACAGCGATGGGACAATGGGGATCATTATAGACAGTGATGAGACAATAAGGGGATTATTCTAGACAGTGATGGGACAATGGGGATTATTATCGACAATGATGGGATAATGGGGATTAGTATAGACAGTGATGGCTCAATGGGGATTATTATCGACAGTGATGAGGCAATGGGGATTATTATAGACAGTGATGGGACAATGGGGATTATTATAGACAGTGATGGGACAATGGGGATTATTATGGACAGTGATGGGACAATGAGGATTATTATAGACAGTGATGGGACAATGGGGATTATTATAGACAGTGATAGGACAATGGGGATTATTATAGACAGTGATGGGACAATGGGGATTATTATAGACAGTGATGGGACAATGAGGATTATTATAAAAAGAGATGGGACAATGGGGATTATTATAGACAGTGATGGGACATTGGGGATTATTATAGACAGTGATGGGACAATGGGGATTATTATAGACAGTGAGGGACAATGGGGATTATTATAGTCAGTGATTGGACAATGGGGATTATTATAGACAGTGAGGGACAATGAGGATTATTATAGACAGTGATGGGACAATGGGGATTATTATAGACAGTGATGGGACAATGAGGATTATTATCGACAGTGATGGGACAACGGGGATTATTATAGACTGTGATGGGACAATGGGGATTATTATAGACAGTGATGAGACAATGGGGATTAATATAGACAGTGATGAGACAATGGGGATTATTATAGACAGTGATGGGACAATGGCGATTATTTAAGACAGTGATGAGACAATGGGGATTATTATAGACAGTGATGGGACAATGGGGATTACTATAGACAGTGATGGGACAATGGGGATTATTATAGACAGTGATGGGACAATGGGGATTATTAGAGACAGTGATGAGACAATGAGGATTAATATAGACAGCGATGGGACAATGGGGATCATTATAGACAGTGATGAGACAATAAGGGGATTATTCTAGACAGTGATGGGACAATGGGGATTATTATAGACAATGATGGGATAATGGGGATTAGTATAGACAGTGATGGCTCAATGGGGATTATTATCGACAGTGATGAGGCAATGGGGATTATTATAGACAGTGATGGGACAATGGGGATTATTATAGACAGTGATGGGACAATGGGGATTATTATGGACAGTGATGGGACAATGAGGATTATTATAGACAGTGATGGGACAATGGGGATTATTATAGACAGTGATAGGACAATGGGGATTATTATAGACAGTGATGGGACAATGGGGATTATTATAGACAGTGATGGGACAATGAGGATTATTATAAAAAGAGATGGGACAATGGGGATTATTATAGACAGTGATGGGACATTGGGGATTATTATAGACAGTGATGGGACAATGGGGATTATTATAGACAGTGAGGGACAATGGGGATTATTATAGTCAGTGATTGGACAATGGGGATTATTATAGACAGTGATGGGACAATGGGGATTATTATAGACAGTGATGGGTCAATGGGGATTATTATAGACAGTGATGAGACAATGGGGACTATTATAGACAGTGATGAGACAATGGGGATTATTATAGATAGTGATGGGACAATGGGGATTATTATAGACAGTGATGAGTCAATGGGAATTATTATAGACAGTGATGAGTCAATGGGGATTATTGTAGACAGTGCTGGGACAATGAGGATTATTATAGACAGTGATGGGACAATGTGGATTATTATAGACAGTGATGAGACAATGGGGATTATTATAGACAGTGATGAGACAATGGGGATTATTATAGACAGAGATGGGACAATGAGGATTATTATAGACAGTGTTGGGACAATGAGGATTATTGTAAAAAGAGATGGGACAATGGGGATTATTATAGACAGTGATGGGACATTGGGGATTATTATAGACAGTGATGGGACAATGGGGATTATTATAGACAGTGAGGGACAATGGGGATTATTATAGTCAGTGATTGGACAATGGGGATTATTATAGACAGTGATGGGACAATGGGGATTATTATAGACAGTGATGGGTCAATGGGGATTATTATAGACAGTGATGAGACAATGGGGACTATTATAGACAGTGATGAGACAATGGGGATTATTATAGATAGTGATGGGACAATGGGGATTATTATAGACAGTGATGAGTCAATGGGAATTTTTATAGACAGTGATGAGACAATGGGGATTATTGTAGACAGTGCTGGGACAATGAGGATTATTTTAGACAGTGATGGGACAATGTGGATTATTACAGACAGTGATGAGACAATGGGGATTATTATAGACAGTGATGAGACAATGGGGATTATTATAGACAGAGATGGGACAATGAGGATTACTATAGACAGCGATGGGACAATGGGGATTATTATAGACAGTGATGAGACAATGGGGATTATTATAGCAGTGATGAGACAATGGGGATTATTATAGACAGTGATGGGACAATGAGGATTATTATAGACAATGATGGGACAATGGGGATTATTATAGACAGTGATGAGACAATGGGGATTATTATAGAGAGTGATGAGACAATGGGGATTATTATAGACAGTGATGGGACAATGGGGATTATTATAGACAGTGATGGGACAATGGGGATTATTATAGACAGTGAGGGACAATGCGGATTATTATAGACAGTGATGGGACAATGGGGATTATTATAGACAGTGATGGGACAATGAGGATTATTATCGACAGTGATGGGACAACGGGGATTATTATAGACTGTGATGGGACAATGGGGATTATTATAGACAGTGATGAGACAATGGGGATTAATATAGACAGTGATGAGACAATGGGGATTATTATAGACAGTGATGGGACAATGGCGATTATTTAAGACAGTGATGAGACAATGGGGATTATTATAGACAGTGATGGGACAATGGGGATTACTATAGACAGTGATGGGACAATGGGGATTATTATAGACAGTGATGGGACAATGGGGATTATTAGAGACAGTGATGAGACAATGAGGATTAATATAGACAGCGATGGGACAATGGGGATCATTATAGACAGTGATGAGACAATAAGGGGATTATTCTAGACAGTGATGGGACAATGGGGATTATTATAGACAATGATGGGATAATGGGGATTAGTATAGACAGTGATGGCTCAATGGGGATTATTATCGACAGTGATGAGGCAATGGGGATTATTATAGACAGTGATGGGACAATGGGGATTATTATAGACAGTGATGGGACAATGGGGATTATTATGGACAGTGATGGGACAATGAGGATTATTATAGACAGTGATGGGACAATGGGGATTATTATAGACAGTGATAGGACAATGGGGATTATTATAGACAGTGATGGGACAATGGGGATTATTATAGACAGTGATGGGACAATGAGGATTATTATAAAAAGAGATGGGACAATGGGGATTATTATAGACAGTGATGGGACATTGGGGATTATTATAGACAGTGATGGGACAATGGGGATTATTATAGACAGTGAGGGACAATGGGGATTATTATAGTCAGTGATTGGACAATGGGGATTATTATAGACAGTGATGGGACAATGGGGATTATTATAGACAGTGATGGGTCAATGGGGATTATTATAGACAGTGATGAGACAATGGGGACTATTATAGACAGTGATGAGACAATGGGGATTATTATAGATAGTGATGGGACAATGGGGATTATTATAGACAGTGATGAGTCAATGGGAATTATTATAGACAGTGATGAGTCAATGGGGATTATTGTAGACAGTGCTGGGACAATGAGGATTATTATAGACAGTGATGGGACAATGTGGATTATTATAGACAGTGATGAGACAATGGGGATTATTATAGACAGTGATGAGACAATGGGGATTATTATAGACAGAGATGGGACAATGAGGATTATTATAGACAGTGTTGGGACAATGAGGATTATTGTAAAAAGAGATGGGACAATGGGGATTATTATAGACAGTGATGGGACATTGGGGATTATTATAGACAGTGATGGGACAATGGGGATTATTATAGACAGTGAGGGACAATGGGGATTATTATAGTCAGTGATTGGACGATGGGGATTATTATAGACAGTGATGGGACAATGGGGATTATTATAGACAGTGATGGGTCAATGGGGATTATTATAGACAGTGATGAGACAATGGGGACTATTATAGACAGTGATGAGACAATGGGGATTATTATAGATAGTGATGGGACAATGGGGATTATTATAGACAGTGATGAGTCAATGGGAATTTTTATAGACAGTGATGAGACAATGGGGATTATTGTAGACAGTGCTGGGACAATGAGGATTATTTTAGACAGTGATGGGACAATGTGGATTATTACAGACAGTGATGAGACAATGGGGATTATTATAGACAGTGATGAGACAATGGGGATTATTATAGACAGAGATGGGACAATGAGGATTACTATAGACAGCGATGGGACAATGGGGATTATTATAGACAGTGATGAGACAATGGGGATTATTATAGCAGTGATGAGACAATGGGGATTATTATAGACAGTGATGGGACAATGAGGATTATTATAGACAATGATGGGACAATGGGGATTATTATAGACAGTGATGAGACAATGGGGATTATTATAGAGAGTGATGAGACAATGGGGATTATTATAGACAGTGATGGGACAATGGGGATTATTATAGACAGTGATGGGACAATGGGGATTATTATAGACAGTGAGGGACAATGCGGATTATTATAGACAGTGATGGGACAATGGGGATTATTATAGACAGTGATGGGACAATGAGGATTATTATCGACAGTGATGGGACAACGGGGATTATTATAGACTGTGATGGGACAATGGGGATTATTATAGACAGTGATGAGACAATGGGGATTAATATAGACAGTGATGAGACAATGGGGATTATTATAGACAGTGATGGGACAATGGCGATTATTTAAGACAGTGATGAGACAATGGGGATTATTATAGACAGTGATGGGACAATGGGGATTACTATAGACAGTGATGGGACAATGGGGATTATTATAGACAGTGATGGGACAATGGGGATTATTAGAGACAGTGATGAGACAATGAGGATTAATATAGACAGCGATGGGACAATGGGGATCATTATAGACAGTGATGAGACAATAAGGGGATTATTCTAGACAGTGATGGGACAATGGGGATTATTATAGACAATGATGGGATAATGGGGATTAGTATAGACAGTGATGGCTCAATGGGGATTATTATCGACAGTGATGAGGCAATGGGGATTATTATAGACAGTGATGGGACAATGGGGATTATTATAGACAGTGATGGGACAATGGGGATTATTATGGACAGTGATGGGACAATGAGGATTATTATAGACAGTGATGGGACAATGGGGATTATTATAGACAGTGATAGGACAATGGGGATTATTATAGACAGTGATGGGACAATGGGGATTATTATAGACAGTGATGGGACAATGAGGATTATTATAAAAAGAGATGGGACAATGGGGATTATTATAGACAGTGATGGGACATTGGGGATTATTATAGACAGTGATGGGACAATGGGGATTATTATAGACAGTGAGGGACAATGGGGATTATTATAGTCAGTGATTGGACAATGGGGATTATTATAGACAGTGATGGGACAATGGGGATTATTATAGACAGTGATGGGTCAATGGGGATTATTATAGACAGTGATGAGACAATGGGGACTATTATAGACAGTGATGAGACAATGGGGATTATTATAGATAGTGATGGGACAATGGGGATTATTATAGACAGTGATGAGTCAATGGGAATTATTATAGACAGTGATGAGTCAATGGGGATTATTGTAGACAGTGCTGGGACAATGAGGATTATTATAGACAGTGATGGGACAATGTGGATTATTATAGACAGTGATGAGACAATGGGGATTATTATAGACAGTGATGAGACAATGGGGATTATTATAGAAAGAGATGGGACAATGAGGATTATTATAGACAGTGTTGGGACAATGAGGATTATTGTAAAAAGAGATGGGACAATGGGGATTATTATAGACAGTGATGGGACATTGGGGATTATTATAGACAGTGATGGGACAATGGGGATTATTATAGACAGTGAGGGACAATGGGGATTATTATAGTCAGTGATTGGACAATGGGGATTATTATAGACAGTGATGGGACAATGGGGATTATTATAGACAGTGATGGGTCAATGGGGATTATTATAGACAGTGATGAGACAATGGGGACTATTATAGACAGTGATGAGACAATGGGGATTATTATAGATAGTGATGGGACAATGGGGATTATTATAGACAGTGATGAGTCAATGGGAATTTTTATAGACAGTGATGAGACAATGGGGATTATTGTAGACAGTGCTGGGACAATGAGGATTATTATAGACAGTGATGGGACAATGTGGATTATTACAGACAGTGATGAGACAATGGGGATTATTATAGACAGTGATGAGACAATGGGGATTATTATAGACAGAGATGGGACAATGAGGATTACTATAGACAGCGATGGGACAATGGGGATTATTATAGACAGTGATGGGACAATGGGGATTATTATAGACAGTGATGAGACAATGGGGATTATTATAGACAGTGATGAGACAATGGGGATTATTATAGTCAGTGATTGGACAATGGGGATTATTACAGACAGTGATGGGACAATGGGGATTATTATCGAGAGTGATGGGACAATTGGGATTATTATAGACAGTGAGGGACAATGGGGATTTGATAGACAGTGAGGGACAATGGGGATTATTATAGACAGTGATGGGACAATGAGGATTATTAGAGACAGTGATGGGACAATGGGGATTATTATAGACAGTGATGGGACAATGGGGATTATGATAGACAGTGATGGTACAACGGGGATTATTATAGACAGTGATGGTACAATGGGGATTATTATAGACAGTGAGGGACAATGGGGATTATTATAGACAGTGATGGGACAATGGGGATTATTATAGACAGTGATGGGACAATGTGGATTATTATAGACAGTGATGGGACATTTGGGATTATTACAGACAGTGATGGGACAATGCGGATTATTATAGACAGTGATGAGACAATGGGGATTATTATAGAGAGTGATGAGACAATGGGGATTATTATAGACAGTGGTGGGACAATGGGGATTATTATAGACAGTGATGGGACAATGGGGATTATTTAGACAGTGATGGGACAATGGGGATTAATATAGTCAGTGATGGGACAATGAGGATTATTATAGACAGTGATGGGACAATGGGGATTATTATAGACAGTGATGAGACAATAAAGATTATTATAGACAGTGATGGGACAATGGGGATTATTATAGACAGTGATGGGACAATGGGGATTATTATAGACAGTGATGAGACAATGGGGATTATTATAGACAGTGATGAGACCATGAGGATTATTATAGACAGTGATGGGACAATGGGGATTATTATAGACAGTGATGAGACAATGGGGATTATTATAGACAGTGATGGGACAATGGGGATTATTATAGACAGTGATGAGACAATAAAGATTATTATAGACAGTGATGGGACAATGGGGATTATTATAGACAGTGATGGGACAATGGGGATTATTATAGACAGTGATGAGACAATGGGGATTATTATAGACAGCGATGGGACAATGGGGATTATTATAGACAGTGATGAGACAATGGGGATTATTATAGCAGTGATGAGACAATGGGGATTATTATAGACAGTGATGGGACAATGAGGATTATTATAGACAATGATGGGACAATGGGGATTATTATAGACAGTGATGAGACAATGGGGATTATTATAGACAGTGATGGGACAATGCGGATTATTATAGACAGTGATGAGACAATGGGGATTATTATAGAGAGTGATGAGAAAATGGGGATTATTATAGACAGTGGTGGGACAATGGGGATTATTATAGACAGTGATGGGACAATGGGGATTATTTAGACAGTGATGGGACAATGGGGATTAATATAGTCAGTGATGAGACAATGGGGATTATTATAGACAGTGATGGGACAATGAGGATTATTATAGACAATGATGGGACAATGGGGATTATTATAGACAGTGATGAGACAATGGGGATTATTACAGACAGTGATGGGACAATGCGGATTATTATAGACAGTGATGAGACAATGGGGATTATTATAGAGAGTGATGAGAAAATGGGGATTATTATAGACAGTGGTGGGACAATGGGGATTATTATAGACAGTGATGGGACAATGGGGATTATTTAGACAGTGATGGGACAATGGGGATTAATATAGTCAGTGATGGGACAATGAGGATTATTATAGACAGTGATGGGACAATGGGGATTATTATAGACAGTGATGAGACAATAAAGATTATTATAGACAGTGATGGGACAATGGGGATTATTATAGACAGTGATGGGACAATGGGGATTATTATAGACAGTGATGAGACAATGGGGATTATTATAGACAGTGATGAGACCATGAGGATTATTATAGACAGTGATGGGACAATGGGGATTATTATAGACTGTGATGAGACAATAAAGATTATTATAGACAGTGATGGGACAATGGGGATTATTATAGACAGTGATGGGACAATGGGGATTATTATAGACAGTGATGAGACAATGGGGATTATTATAGACAGTGATGGGACAATGAGGATTATTATAGACAGTGATGGGACAATGGGGATTATTATAGACAGTGATGGGATAATGGGGATTATTATACACAGTGATGAGACAATGGGGATTATTATAGACAGTGATGAGACAATAAAGATTATTATAGACAGTGATGGGACAATGGGGATTATTATAGACAGTGATGGGATAATGGGGATTATTATAGACAGTGATGAGACAATGGGGATTATTGTAGACAGTGATGAGACAATGGGGATAATTATAAACAGTGATGGGACAATGGGGATTATTATCGAGAGTGATGGGACAATTGGGATTATTATAGACAGTGAGGGACAATGGGGATTTGATAGACAGTGAGGGACAATGGGGATTATTATAGACAGTGATGGGACAATGAGGATTATTAGAGACAGTGATGGGACAATGGGGATTATTATAGACAGTGATGGGACAATGGGGATTATGATAGACAGTGATGGTACAACGGGGATTATTATAGACAGTGATGGTACAATGGGGATTATTATAGACAGTGAGGGACAATGGGGATTATTATAGACAGTGATGGGACAATGGGGATTATTATAGACAGTGATGGGACAATGTGGATTATTATAGACAGTGATGGGACATTTGGGATTATTACAGACAGTAATGGGACAATGCGGATTATTATAGACAGTGATGAGACAATGGGGATTATTATAGAGAGTGATGAGACAATGGGGATTATTATAGACAGTGGTGGGACAATGGGGATTATTATAGACAGTGATGGGACAATGGGGATTATTTAGACAGTGATGGGACAATGGGGATTAATATAGTCAGTGATGGGACAATGAGGATTATTATAGACAGTGATGGGACAATGGGGATTATTATAGACAGTGATGAGACAATAAAGATTATTATATACAGTGATGGGACAATGGGGATTATTATAGACAGTGATGGGACAATGGGGATTATTATAGACAGTGATGAGACAATGGGGATTATTATAGACAGTGATGAGACCATGAGGATTATTATAGACAGTGATGGGACAATGGGGATTATTATAGACAGTGATGAGACAATAAAGATTATTATAGATAGTGATGGGACAATGGGGATTATTATAGACAGTGATGGGACAATGGGGATTATTATAGACAGTGATGAGACAATGGGGATTATTATAGACAGTGATGGGACAATGGGGATTATTATAGACAGTGATGAGACAATAAAGATTATTATAGACAGTGATGGGACAATGGGGATTACTATAGACAGTGATTGGACAATGGGGATTATTATAGACAGTGATGAGACAATGGGGATTATTATAGACAGTGATGAGACCATGAGGATTATTATAGACAGTGATGGGACAATGGGGATTATTTAGACAGTGATGGGACAATGGGGATTAATATAGTCAGTGATGGGACAATGAGGATTATTATAGACAGTGATGGGACAATGGGGATTATTAAAGACAGTGATGAGACAATAAAGATTATTATAGACAGTGATGGGACAATGGGGATTATTATAGACAGTGATGGGACAATGGGGATTATTATAGACAGTGATGAGACAATGGGGATTATTATAGACAGTGATGAGACCATGAGGATTATTATAGACAGTGATGGGACAATGGGGATTATTATAGACTGTGATGAGACAATAAAGATTATTATAGACAGTGATGGGACAATGGGGATTATTATAGACAGTGATGGGACAATGGGGATTATTATAGACAGTGATGAGACAATGGGGATTATTATAGACAGTGATGGGACAATGAGGATTATTATAGACAGTGATGGGACAATGGGGGATTATTATAGACAGTGATGGGATAATGGGGATTATTATAGACAGTGATGAGACAATGGGGATTATTATAGACAGTGATGAGACAATAAAGATTATTATAGACAGTGATGGGACAATGGGGATTATTATAGACAGTGATGGGATAATGGGGATTATTATAGACAGTGATGAGACAATGGGGATTATTGTAGACAGTGATGAGACAATGGGGATAATTATAAACAGTGATGGGACAATGGGGATTATTATCGAGAGTGATGGGACAATTGGGATTATTATAGACAGTGAGGGACAATGGGGATTTGATAGACAGTGAGGGACAATGGGGATTATTATAGACAGTGATGGGACAATGAGGATTATTAGAGACAGTGATGGGACAATGGGGATTATTATAGACAGTGATGGGACAATGGGGATTATGATAGACAGTGATGGTACAACGGGGATTATTATAGACAGTGATGGTACAATGGGGATTATTATAGACAGTGAGGGACAATGGGGATTATTATAGACAGTGATGGGACAATGGGGATTATTATAGACAGTGATGGGACAATGTGGATTATTATAGACAGTGATGGGACATTTGGGATTATTACAGACAGTGATGGGACAATGCGGATTATTATAGACAGTGATGAGACAATGGGGATTATTATAGAGAGTGATGAGACAATGGGGATTATTATAGACAGTGGTGGGACAATGGGGATTATTATAGACAGTGATGGGACAATGGGGATTATTTAGACAGTGATGGGACAATGGGGATTAATATAGTCAGTGATGGGACAATGAGGATTATTATAGACAGTGATGGGACAATGGGGATTATTATAGACAGTGATGAGACAATAAAGATTATTATATACAGTGATGGGACAATGGGGATTATTATAGACAGTGATGGGACAATGGGGATTATTATAGACAGTGATGAGACAATGGGGATTATTATAGACAGTGATGAGACCATGAGGATTATTATAGACAGTGATGGGACAATGGGGATTATTATAGACAGTGATGAGACAATAAAGATTATTATAGACAGTGATGGGACAATGGGGATTATTATAGACAGTGATGGGACAATGGGGATTATTATAGACAGTGATGAGACAATGGGGATTATTATAGACAGTGATGAGACCATGAGGATTATTATAGACAGTGATGGGACAATGGGGATTATTATAGACAGTGTTGAGACAATAAAGATTATTATAGACAGTGATGGGACAATGGGGATTATTATAGACAGTGATGGGACAATGGGGATTATTATAGACAGTGATGAGACAATGGGGATTATTATAGACAGCGATGGGACAATGGGGATTATTATAGACAGTGATGAGACAATGGGGATTATTATAGCAGTGATGAGACAATGGGGATTATTATAGACAGTGATGGGACAATGAGGATTATTATAGACAATGATGGGACAATGGGGATTATTATAGACAGTGATGAGACAATGGGGATTATTATAGACAGTGATGGGACAATGGGGATTATTATAGACAGTGATGGGACAATGGGGATTATTATAGACAGTGATGGGACAATGAGGATTATTAGAGACAGTGATGGGACAATGGGGATTATTATAGACA
The DNA here is from genome assembly GCF_044704955.1 of Pristiophorus japonicus. NCBI lineage: Eukaryota > Metazoa > Chordata > Chondrichthyes > Pristiophoridae > Pristiophorus > Pristiophorus japonicus. The sequence continues at coordinate 1,083,433 of NW_027251113.1, forward strand.
GTGATGAGACAATGGGAATTATTATCGACAGTGATGGGACAATGGGGATTATTATAGACAGTGAGGGGCAATGGGGATTATTATAGACAGTGATGAGACAATGGGGATTATTATAGACAGTGATGGGACAATGGGGATTGTTATAGACAGTGATGGGACAATGGGGATTATTATATGCAGTGATGGGACAATGGGGATTATTATAGTCAGTGATTGGACAATGGGGATTATTACAGACAGTGATGGGACAATGGGGATTATTCTAGACAGTGATGGGTCAATGGGGATTATTTTCGACAGTGATGAGACAATGGGGATTATTATAGACAGTGATGGGACAATGGGGATTAATACAGACAGTGATGAGACAATGGGGATTATTATAAACAGTGATGGGACAATGGGGATTATTTTAGAGAGTGATGAGACAATGGGGATTATTACAGACAGTGATGAGACAATGGGGATTATTATAGCAGTGATGAGACAATGGGGATTATTATAGACAGTGATGGGACAATGGGGATTATTAGAGACAGTGATGGGACAATGGGGATTATTATAGACAGTGATGGGACAATGGGGATTATGATAGACAGTGATGGTACAACGGGGATTATTATAGACAGTGATGGTACAATGGGGATTATTATAGACAGTGAGGGACAATGGGGATTATTATAGACAGTGATGGGACAATGGGGATTATTATAGACAGTGATGGGACAATGTGGATTATTATAGACAGTGATGGGACATTTGGGATTATTACAGACAGTGATGGGACAATGCGGATTATTATAGACAGTGATGAGACAATGGGGATTATTATAGAGAGTGATGAGACAATGGGGATTATTATAGACAGTGGTGGGACAATGGGGATTATTATAGACAGTGATGGGACAATGGGGATTATTTAGACAGTGATGGGACAATGGGGATTAATATAGTCAGTGATGGGACAATGAGGATTATTATAGACAGTGATGGGACAATGGGGATTATTATAGACAGTGATGAGACAATAAAGATTATTATAGACAGTGATGGGACAATGGGGATTATTATAGACAGTGATGGGACAATGGGGATTATTATAGACAGTGATGAGACAATGGGGATTATTATAGACAGTGATGGGACAATGGGGATTATTATAGACAGTGATGGGACAATGGGGATTATTATAGGCAGTGATGAGACAATGGGGATTATTATAGACAGTGATGGGACAATGAGGATTATTATAGACAGTGATGGGACAATGTGGATTATTATAGACAGTGATGAGACAATGGGGATTATTATAGACCGTGATGGGACAATGAGGATTATTATAGACAGTGATGAGACAATGGCGATTATTATAGACAGTGATGGGACAATGGGGATTATTATAGACAGTGATGGGACAATGAGGATTATTATCGACAGTGATGGGACAACGGGGATTATTATAGACTGTGATGGGACAATGGGGATTATTATAGACAGTGATGAGACAATGGGGATTAATATAGACAGTGATGAGACAATGGGGATTATTATAGACAGTGATGGGACAATGGCGATTATTTAAGACAGTGATGAGACAATGGGGATTATTATAGACAGTGATGGGACAATGGGGATTACTATAGACAGTGATGGGACAATGGGGATTATTATAGACAGTGATGGGACAATGGGGATTATTAGAGACAGTGATGAGACAATGAGGATTAATATAGACAGCGATGGGACAATGGGGATCATTATAGACAGTGATGAGACAATAAGGGGATTATTCTAGACAGTGATGGGACAATGGGGATTATTATAGACAATGATGGGATAATGGGGATTAGTATAGACAGTGATGGCTCAATGGGGATTATTATCGACAGTGATGAGGCAATGGGGATTATTATAGACAGTGATGGGACAATGGGGATTATTATAGACAGTGATGGGACAATGGGGATTATTATGGACAGTGATGGGACAATGAGGATTATTATAGACAGTGATGGGACAATGGGGATTATTATAGACAGTGATAGGACAATGGGGATTATTATAGACAGTGATGGGACAATGGGGATTATTATAGACAGTGATGGGACAATGAGGATTATTATAAAAAGAGATGGGACAATGGGGATTATTATAGACAGTGATGGGACATTGGGGATTATTATAGACAGTGATGGGACAATGGGGATTATTATAGACAGTGAGGGACAATGGGGATTATTATAGTCAGTGATTGGACAATGGGGATTATTATAGACAGTGATGGGACAATGGGGATTATTATAGACAGTGATGGGTCAATGGGGATTATTATAGACAGTGATGAGACAATGGGGACTATTATAGACAGTGATGAGACAATGGGGATTATTATAGATAGTGATGGGACAATGGGGATTATTATAGACAGTGATGAGTCAATGGGAATTATTATAGACAGTGATGAGTCAATGGGGATTATTGTAGACAGTGCTGGGACAATGAGGATTATTATAGACAGTGATGGGACAATGTGGATTATTATAGACAGTGATGAGACAATGGGGATTATTATAGACAGTGATGAGACAATGGGGATTATTATAGACAGAGATGGGACAATGAGGATTATTATAGACAGTGTTGGGACAATGAGGATTATTGTAAAAAGAGATGGGACAATGGGGATTATTATAGACAGTGATGGGACATTGGGGATTATTATAGACAGTGATGGGACAATGGGGATTATTATAGACAGTGAGGGACAATGGGGATTATTATAGTCAGTGATTGGACAATGGGGATTATTATAGACAGTGATGGGACAATGGGGATTATTATAGACAGTGATGGGTCAATGGGGATTATTATAGACAGTGATGAGACAATGGGGACTATTATAGACAGTGATGAGACAATGGGGATTATTATAGATAGTGATGGGACAATGGGGATTATTATAGACAGTGATGAGTCAATGGGAATTTTTATAGACAGTGATGAGACAATGGGGATTATTGTAGACAGTGCTGGGACAATGAGGATTATTATAGACAGTGATGGGACAATGTGGATTATTACAGACAGTGATGAGACAATGGGGATTATTATAGACAGTGATGAGACAATGGGGATTATTATAGACAGAGATGGGACAATGAGGATTACTATAGACAGCGATGGGACAATGGGGATTATTATAGACAGTGATGAGACAATGGGGATTATTATAGCAGTGATGAGACAATGGGGATTATTATAGACAGTGATGGGACAATGAGGATTATTATAGACAATGATGGGACAATGGGGATTATTATAGACTGTGATGAGACAATAAAGATTATTTTCGACAGTGATGGGACAATGGGGATTATTATAGACAGTGATGGGACAATGGGGATTATTATAGACAGTGATGGGACAATGAGGATTATTAGAGACAGTGATGGGACAATGGGGATTATTATAGACAGTGATGAGACAATGGGGATTATTATAGTCAGTGATTGGACAATGGGGATTATTACAGACAGTGATGGGACAATGGGGATTATTATCGAGAGTGATGGGACAATTGGGATTATTATAGACAGTGAGGGACAATGGGGATTTGATAGACAGTGAGGGACAATGGGGATTATTATAGACAGTGATGGGACAATGAGGATTATTAGAGACAGTGATGGGACAATGGGGATTATTATAGACAGTGATGGGACAATGGGGATTATGATAGACAGTGATGGTACAACGGGGATTATTATAGACAGTGATGGTACAATGGGGATTATTATAGACAGTGAGGGACAATGGGGATTATTATAGACAGTGATGGGACAATGGGGATTATTATAGACAGTGATGGGACAATGTGGATTATTATAGACAGTGATGGGACATTTGGGATTATTACAGACAGTGATGGGACAATGCGGATTATTATAGACAGTGATGAGACAATGGGGATTATTATAGAGAGTGATGAGACAATGGGGATTATTATAGACAGTGGTGGGACAATGGGGATTATTATAGACAGTGATGGGACAATGGGGATTATTTAGACAGTGATGGGACAATGGGGATTAATATAGTCAGTGATGGGACAATGAGGATTATTATAGACAGTGATGGGACAATGGGGATTATTATAGACAGTGATGAGACAATAAAGATTATTATAGACAGTGATGGGACAATGGGGATTATTATAGACAGTGATGGGACAATGGGGATTATTATAGACAGTGATGAGACAATGGGGATTATTATAGACAGTGATGAGACCATGAGGATTATTATAGACAGTGATGGGACAATGGGGATTATTATAGACAGTGATGAGACAATGGGGATTATTATAGACAGTGATGGGACAATGGGGATTATTATAGACAGTGATGAGACAATAAAGATTATTATAGACAGTGATGGGACAATGGGGATTATTATAGACAGTGATGGGACAATGGGGATTATTATAGACAGTGATGAGACAATGGGGATTATTATAGACAGCGATGGGACAATGGGGATTATTATAGACAGTGATGAGACAATGGGGATTATTATAGCAGTGATGAGACAATGGGGATTATTATAGACAGTGATGGGACAATGAGGATTATTATAGACAATGATGGGACAATGGGGATTATTATAGACAGTGATGAGACAATGGGGATTATTATAGACAGTGATGGGACAATGCGGATTATTATAGACAGTGATGAGACAATGGGGATTATTATAGAGAGTGATGAGAAAATGGGGATTATTATAGACAGTGGTGGGACAATGGGGATTATTATAGACAGTGATGGGACAATGGGGATTATTTAGACAGTGATGGGACAATGGGGATTAATATAGTCAGTGATGAGACAATGGGGATTATTATAGACAGTGATGGGACAATGAGGATTATTATAGACAATGATGGGACAATGGGGATTATTATAGACAGTGATGAGACAATGGGGATTATTACAGACAGTGATGGGACAATGCGGATTATTATAGACAGTGATGAGACAATGGGGATTATTATAGAGAGTGATGAGAAAATGGGGATTATTATAGACAGTGGTGGGACAATGGGGATTATTATAGACAGTGATGGGACAATGGGGATTATTTAGACAGTGATGGGACAATGGGGATTAATATAGTCAGTGATGGGACAATGAGGATTATTATAGACAGTGATGGGACAATGGGGATTATTATAGACAGTGATGAGACAATAAAGATTATTATAGACAGTGATGGGACAATGGGGATTATTATAGACAGTGATGGGACAATGGGGATTATTATAGACAGTGATGAGACAATGGGGATTATTATAGACAGTGATGAGACCATGAGGATTATTATAGACAGTGATGGGACAATGGGGATTATTATAGACTGTGATGAGACAATAAAGATTATTATAGACAGTGATGGGACAATGGGGATTATTATAGACAGTGATGGGACAATGGGGATTATTATAGACAGTGATGAGACAATGGGGATTATTATAGACAGTGATGGGACAATGAGGATTATTATAGACAGTGATGGGACAATGGGGATTATTATAGACAGTGATGGGATAATGGGGATTATTATACACAGTGATGAGACAATGGGGATTATTATAGACAGTGATGAGACAATAAAGATTATTATAGACAGTGATGGGACAATGGGGATTATTATAGACAGTGATGGGATAATGGGGATTATTATAGACAGTGATGAGACAATGGGGATTATTGTAGACAGTGATGAGACAATGGGGATAATTATAAACAGTGATGGGACAATGGGGATTATTATCGAGAGTGATGGGACAATTGGGATTATTATAGACAGTGAGGGACAATGGGGATTTGATAGACAGTGAGGGACAATGGGGATTATTATAGACAGTGATGGGACAATGAGGATTATTAGAGACAGTGATGGGACAATGGGGATTATTATAGACAGTGATGGGACAATGGGGATTATGATAGACAGTGATGGTACAACGGGGATTATTATAGACAGTGATGGTACAATGGGGATTATTATAGACAGTGAGGGACAATGGGGATTATTATAGACAGTGATGGGACAATGGGGATTATTATAGACAGTGATGGGACAATGTGGATTATTATAGACAGTGATGGGACATTTGGGATTATTACAGACAGTAATGGGACAATGCGGATTATTATAGACAGTGATGAGACAATGGGGATTATTATAGAGAGTGATGAGACAATGGGGATTATTATAGACAGTGGTGGGACAATGGGGATTATTATAGACAGTGATGGGACAATGGGGATTATTTAGACAGTGATGGGACAATGGGGATTAATATAGTCAGTGATGGGACAATGAGGATTATTATAGACAGTGATGGGACAATGGGGATTATTATAGACAGTGATGAGACAATAAAGATTATTATATACAGTGATGGGACAATGGGGATTATTATAGACAGTGATGGGACAATGGGGATTATTATAGACAGTGATGAGACAATGGGGATTATTATAGACAGTGATGAGACCATGAGGATTATTATAGACAGTGATGGGACAATGGGGATTATTATAGACAGTGATGAGACAATAAAGATTATTATAGATAGTGATGGGACAATGGGGATTATTATAGACAGTGATGGGACAATGGGGATTATTATAGACAGTGATGAGACAATGGGGATTATTATAGACAGTGATGGGACAATGGGGATTATTATAGACAGTGATGAGACAATAAAGATTATTATAGACAGTGATGGGACAATGGGGATTATTATAGACAGTGATTGGACAATGGGGATTATTATAGACAGTGATGAGACAATGGGGATTATTATAGACAGTGATGAGACCATGAGGATTATTATAGACAGTGATGGGACAATGGGGATTATTTAGACAGTGATGGGACAATGGGGATTAATATAGTCAGTGATGGGACAATGAGGATTATTATAGACAGTGATGGGACAATGGGGATTATTAAAGACAGTGATGAGACAATAAAGATTATTATAGACAGTGATGGGACAATGGGGATTATTATAGACAGTGATGGGACAATGGGGATTATTATAGACAGTGATGAGACAATGGGGATTATTATAGACAGTGATGAGACCATGAGGATTATTATAGACAGTGATGGGACAATGGGGATTATTATAGACTGTGATGAGACAATAAAGATTATTATAGACAGTGATGGGACAATGGGGATTATTATAGACAGTGATGGGACAATGGGGATTATTATAGACAGTGATGAGACAATGGGGATTATTATAGACAGTGATGGGACAATGAGGATTATTATAGACAGTGATGGGACAATGGGGGATTATTATAGACAGTGATGGGATAATGGGGATTATTATAGACAGTGATGAGACAATGGGGATTATTATAGACAGTGATGAGACAATAAAGATTATTATAGACAGTGATGGGACAATGGGGATTATTATAGACAGTGATGGGATAATGGGGATTATTATAGACAGTGATGAGACAATGGGGATTATTGTAGACAGTGATGAGACAATGGGGATAATTATAAACAGTGATTGGACAATGGGGATTATTATCGAGAGTGATGGGACAATTGGGATTATTATAGACAGTGAGGGACAATGGGGATTTGATAGACAGTGAGGGACAATGGGGATTATTATAGACAGTGATGGGACAATGAGGATTATTAGAGACAGTGATGGGACAATGGGGATTATTATAGACAGTGATGGGACAATGGGGATTATGATAGACAGTGATGGTACAACGGGGATTATTATAGACAGTGATGGTACAATGGGGATTATTATAGACAGTGAGGGACAATGGGGATTATTATAGACAGTGATGGGACAATGGGGATTATTATAGACAGTGATGGGACAATGTGGATTATTATAGACAGTGATGGGACATTTGGGATTATTACAGACAGTGATGGGACAATGCGGATTATTATAGACAGTGATGAGACAATGGGGATTATTATAGAGAGTGATGAGACAATGGGGATTATTATAGACAGTGGTGGGACAATGGGGATTATTATAGACAGTGATGGGACAATGGGGATTATTTAGACAGTGATGGGACAATGGGGATTAATATAGTCAGTGATGGGACAATGAGGATTATTATAGACAGTGATGGGACAATGGGGATTATTATAGACAGTGATGAGACAATAAAGATTATTATATACAGTGATGGGACAATGGGGATTATTATAGACAGTGATGGGACAATGGGGATTATTATAGACAGTGATGAGACAATGGGGATTATTATAGACAGTGATGAGACCATGAGGATTATTATAGACAGTGATGGGACAATGGGGATTATTATAGACAGTGATGAGACAATAAAGATTATTATAGACAGTGATGGGACAATGGGGATTATTATAGACAGTGATGGGACAATGGGGATTATTATAGACAGTGATGAGACAATGGGGATTATTATAGACAGTGATGAGACCATGAGGATTATTATAGACAGTGATGGGACAATGGGGATTATTATAGACAGTGTTGAGACAATAAAGATTATTATAGACAGTGATGGGACAATGGGGATTATTATAGACAGTGATGGGACAATGGGGATTATTATAGACAGTGATGAGACAATGGGGATTATTATAGACAGCGATGGGACAATGGGGATTATTATAGACAGTGATGAGACAATGGGGATTATTATAGCAGTGATGAGACAATGGGGATTATTATAGACAGTGATGGGACAATGAGGATTATTATAGACAATGATGGGACAATGGGGATTATTATAGACAGTGATGAGACAATGGGGATTATTATAGACAGTGATGGGACAATGGGGATTATTATAGACAGTGATGGGACAATGGGGATTATTATAGACAGTGATGGGACAATGAGGATTATTAGAGACAGTGATGGGACAATGGGGATTATTATAGACAGTGATGAGACAATGGGGATTATTATCGACAGTGATGGGACAATGGGGATTATTATAGACAGTGAGGGGCAATGGGGATTATTATAGACAGTGATGAGACAATGGGGATTATTATAGACAGTGATGGGACAATGGGGATTGTTATAGACAGTGATGGGACAATGGGGATTATTATATGCAGTGATGGGACAATGGGGATTATTATAGTCAGTGATTGGACAATGGGGATTATTACAGACAGTGATGGGACAATGGGGATTATTCTAGACAGTGATGGGTCAATGGGGATTATTTTCGACAGTGATGAGACAATGGGGATTATTATAGACAGTGATGGGACAATGGGGATTAATACAGACAGTGATGAGACAATGGGGATTATTATAAACAGTGATGGGACAATGGGGATTATTTTAGAGAGTGATGAGACAATGGGGATTATTACAGACAGTGATGAGACAATGGGGATTATTATAGCAGTGATGAGACAATGGGGATTATTATAGACAGTGATGGGACAATGGGGATTATTAGAGACAGTGATGGGACAATGGGGATTATTATAGACAGTGATGGGACAATGGGGATTATTATAGACAGTGATGGTACAACGGGGATTATTATAGACAGTGATGGTACAATGGGGATTATTATAGACAGTGAGGGACAATGGGGATTATTATAGACAGTGATGGGACAATGGGGATTATTATAGACAGTGATGGGACAATGTGGATTATTATAGACAGTGATGGGACATTTGGGATTATTACAGACAGTGATGGGACAATGCGGATTATTATAGACAGTGATGAGACAATGGGGATTATTATAGAGAGTGATGAGACAATGGGGATTATTATAGACAGTGGTGGGACAATGGGGATTATTATAGACAGTGATGGGACAATGGGGATTATTTAGACAGTGATGGGACAATGGGGATTAATATAGTCAGTGATGGGACAATGAGGATTATTATAGACAGTGATGGGACAATGGGGATTATTATAGACAGTGATGAGACAATAAAGATTATTATAGACAGTGATGGGACAATGGGGATTATTATAGACAGTGATGGGACAATGGGGATTATTATAGACAGTGATGAGACAATGGGGATTATTATAGACAGTGATGGGACAATGGGGATTATTATAGACAGTGATGGGACAATGGGGATTATTATAGGCAGTGATGAGACAATGGGGATTATTATAGACAGTGATGGGACAATGAGGATTATTATAGACAGTGATGGGACAATGTGGATTATTATAGACAGTGATGAGACAATGGGGATTATTATAGACCGTGATGGGACAATGAGGATTATTATAGACAGTGATGAGACAATGGCGATTATTATAGACAGTGATGAGACAATGGGGATTATTGTAGACAGTGATGGGACAATGAGGATTATTATAGACAGTGATGAGACAATGGGGATTATTATAGACAGTGATGAGACAATGGGGATTATTATAGACAGAGATGGGACAATGAGGATTATTATAGACAGCGATGGGACAATGGGGATTATTATAGACAGTGATGAGACATTGGGGATTATTATAGACAGTGATGGGACACTTGGGATTATTTTGACAGTGATGGGTCAATGATGATTATTATAGACAGTGATGAGACAATGGGGATTATTATAGACAGTGATGGGACAATGGGGATTATTATAGACAGTGATGAGACAATGGGGATTATTATAGACAGTGATGGGACAATGAGGATTATTATAGACAGTGATGGGACAATGGGGATTATTATAGACAGTGATGGGACAATGTGGATTATTATAGACAGTGATGAGACAATGGGGATTATTATAGACAGTGATGAGACAATGGGGATTATTATAGACAGAGATGGGACAATGAGGATTATTATAGACAGCGATGGGACAATGGGGATTATTATAGACAGTGATGAGACAATGGGGATTATTATAGACAGTGATGAGACAATGGGGATTATTATAGCAGTGATGAGACAATGGGGATTATTATAGACAGTGATGGGACAATGAGGATTATTATAGACAGTGATGGGACAATGGGGATTATTATATACAGTGATGAGACAATAAGGATTATTATAGACAGTGATGGGACAATGGGGATTATTATAGACAGTGATGGGACAATGAGGATTATTATAGACAGCGATGGGACAATGGGGATTATTATAGACAGTGATGAGACAATGGGGATTATTATAGACAGTGATGAGACAATGGGGATTATTATAGCAGTGATGAGACAATGGGGATTATTATAGACAGTGATGGGACAATGAGGATTATTATAGACAGTGATGGGACAATGGGGATTATTATAGACAGTGATGGGACACTTGGGATTATTTTGACAGTGATGGGTCAATGATGATTATTATAGACAGTGATGAGACAATGGGGATTATTATTGACAGTGATGGGACAATGGGGATTATTATAGACAGTGATGGGACAATGGGGATTATTATATACAGTGATGAGACAATAAGGATTATTATAGACAGTGATGGGACAATGGGGATTATTATAGACAGTGATGGGACAATGGGGATTATTATAGACAGTGATGGGACAATGGGGATAATTACAATCAGTGATGGGATAATGGGGATTATTATACACAGTGAGGGACAATGGGGATCATTATGGACAGTGATGGGACAATTGGGATTATTATAGACAGTGATGGGACAATGGGGATTATTATAGACAGTGATGGGACAATGAGGATTATTATAGACAGTGATGAGACAATGGGGAATATTATAGAGAGTGATGGGACAATGGGGATTATTATAGACAGTGATGAGACAAAAGGGATTATTATAGATAGTGATGAGACAATGGGGTTTATTATAGACAATGATGAGACAATGGGGAATAATATAGACAGTGATGGGACAATGGGGATTATTATAGACAGTGAGGGACAATGAGGATTATTATAGACAGTGATGGGACAATGGGGATTATTATAGACAGTGATGGGACAATGAGAATTATTATAGACAGTGATGGGACAATGGGGATTATTATAGACTGTGATGGGACAATGGGGATTATTATAGACAGTGATGAGATAATGGGGATTAATACAGACAGTGATGAGACAATGGGGATTATTATAGACAGTGATGGGACAATGGCGATTATTTAAGACAGTGATGAGACAATGGGGATTATTATAGACAGTGATGGGACAATGGGGATTATTAGAGACAGTGATGAGACAATGAGGATTAATATAGACAGCGATGGGACAATGGGGATCATTATAGACAGTGATGAGACAATAAGGGGATTATTATAGACAGTGATGGGACAATGGGGATTATTATAGACAGTGATAGGATAAAGGGGATTATTATAGACAGTGATGGGTCAATGAGGATTATTATAGACAGTGATGGGACAATGAGAATTATTATAGACAGTGATGGGACAATGGGGATTATTATAGACTGTGATGGGACAATGGGGATTATTATAGACAGTGATGAGACAATGGGGATTAATACAGACAGTGATGAGACAATGGGGATTATTATAGACAGTGATGGGACAATGGCGATTATTTAAGACAGTGATGAGACAATGGGGATTATTATAGACAGTGATGGGACAATGGGGATTATTAGAGACAGTGATGAGACAATGAGGATTAATATAGACAGCGATGGGACAATGGGGATCATTATAGACAGTGATGAGACAATAAGGGGATTATTATAGACAGTGATGGGACAATGGGGATTATTATAGACAGTGATGGGATAAAGGGGATTATTATAGACAGTGATGGGACAATGGGGATTTTTTTAGACAGTGATGAGACAATGAGGACTATTATAGACAGTGATGGGACAATGGGGAGTAGTATCGACAGTGATGGGACAATGCGGATTATTATAGACAGTGATGGTACAATGGGGATTATTATAGTCAGTGATGGGACAATGAGGATTATTATAGACAGTGATGGGGCAATGGGGATTATTATAGACAGTGATGGGACAATGGGGATTATTATAGACAGTGATGAGAAAATGGGGATTATTATAGACAGTGATGGGACAATGGGGATTATTATAGACAGTAATGGGACAATGGGGATTATTATAGACAGTGATGGGACAATGAGGATTATTATAGACAGTGATGGGACAATGGGGATTATTATAGACAGTGATGGGAAATTGGGGATTATTATAGACAGTGATGGGACAATGGGGATTATTATAGACAGTGAGGGACAATGGGGATTATTATAGACAGTGATGGGACAATTGGGATTATTATAGACAGTGATGGGACAATGGGGATTATTATAGACAGTGATGGGACAATGAGGATTATTATAGACAGTGATGAGACAATGGGGAATATTATAGAGAGTGATGGGACAATGGGGATTATTATAGACAGTGATGAGACAAAAGGGATTATTATAGATAGTGATCAGACAATGGGGTTTATTATAGACAATGATGAGACAATGGGGAATAATATAGACAGTGATGGGACAATGGGAATTATTATAGACAGTGAGGGACAATGAGGATTATTATAGACAGTGATGGGACAATGGGGATTATTATAGACAGTGATGGGACAATGTGGATTATTATAGACAGTGATGGGACATTTGGGATTATTACAGACAGTGATGGGACAATGCGGATTATTATAGACAGTGATGAGACAATGGGGATTATTATAGAGAGTGATGAGACAATGGGGATTATTATAGACAGTGGTGGGACAATGGGGATTATTATAGACAGTGATGGGACAATGGGGATTATTTAGACAGTGATGGGACAATGGGGATTAATATAGTCAGTGATGGGACAATGAGGATTATTATAGACAGTGATGGGACAATGGGGATTATTATAGACAGTGATGAGACAATAAAGATTATTATAGACAGTGATGGGACAATGGGGATTATTATAGACAGTGATGGGACAATGGGGATTATTATAGACAGTGATGAGACAATGGGGATTATTATAGACAGTGATGAGACCATGAGGATTATTATAGACAGTGATGGGACAATGGGGATTATTATAGACAGTGATGAGACAATGGGGATTATTATAGACAGTGATGGGACAATGAGGATTATTATAGACAGTGATGGGAAAATGGGGATTATTATAGACAGTGATGGGATAATGGGGATTATTATAGACAGTGATGAGACAATGGGGATTATTATAGACAGTGATGAGACAATAAAGATTATTATAGACAGTGATGGGACAATGGGGATTATTATAGACAGTGATGGGATAATGGGGATTATTATAGACAGTGATGAGACAATGGGGATTATTGTAGACAGTGATGAGACAATGGGGATAATTATAAACAGTGATGGGACAATGGGGATTATTATCGAGAGTGATGGGACAATTGGGATTATTATAGACAGTGAGGGACAATGGGGATTTGATAGACAGTGAGGGACAATGGGGATTATTATAGACAGTGATGGGACAATGAGGATTATTAGAGACAGTGATGGGACAATGGGGATTATTATAGACAGTGATGGGACAATGGGGATTATGATAGACAGTGATGGTACAACGGGGATTATTATAGACAGTGATGGTACAATGGGGATTATTATAGACAGTGAGGGACAATGGGGATTATTATAGACAGTGATGGGACAATGGGGATTATTATAGACAGTGATGGGACAATGTGGATTATTATAGACAGTGATGGGACATTTGGGATTATTACAGACAGTGATGGGACAATGCGGATTATTATAGACAGTGATGAGACAATGGGGATTATTATAGAGAGTGATGAGACAATGGGGATTATTATAGACAGTGATGGGACAATGGGGATTATTATAGACAGTGATGGGACAATGGGGATTATTTAGACAGTGATGGGACAATGGGGATTAATATAGTCAGTGATGGGACAATGAGGATTATTATAGACAGTGATGGGACAATGGGGATTATTATAGACAGTGATGAGACAATAAAGATTATTATAGACAGTGATGGGACAATGGGGATTATTATAGACAGTGATGGGACAATGGGGATTATTATAGACAGTGATGAGACAATGGGGATTATTATAGACAGTGATGAGACCATGAGGATTATTATAGACAGTGATGGGACAATGGGGATTATTATAGACAGGGATGAGACAATAAAGATTATTATAGACAGTGATGGGACAATGGGGATTATTATAGACAGTGATGGGACAATGGGGATTATTATAGACAGTGATGAGACAATGGGGATTATTATAGACAGTGATGGGACAATGGGGATTATTATAGACAGTGATGAGACAATAAAGATTATTATAGACAGTGATGGGACAATGGGGATTATTATAGACAGTGATGGGACAATGGGGATTATTATAGACAGTGATGAGACAATGGGGATTATTATAGACAGCGATGGGACAATGGGGATTATTATAGACAGTGATGAGACAATGGGGATTATTATAGCAGTGATGAGACAATGGGGATTATTATAGACAGTGATGGGACAATGAGGATTATTATAGACAATGATGGGACAATGGGGATTATTATAGACAGTGATGAGACAATGGGGATTATTATAGACAGTGATGGGACAATGGGGATTATTATAGACAGTGATGGGACAATGGGGATTATTATAGACAGTGATGGGACAATGAGGATTATTAGAGACAGTGATGGGACAATGGGGATTATTATAGACAGTGATGAGACAATGGGGATTATTATCGACAGTGATGGGACAATGGGGATTATTATAGACAGTGAGGGGCAATGGGGATTATTATAGACAGTGATGAGACAATGGGGATTATTATAGACAGTGATGGGACAATGGGGATTGTTATAGACAGTGATGGGACAATGGGGATTATTATATGCAGTGATGGGACAATGGGGATTATTATAGTCAGTGATTGGACAATGGGGATTATTACAGACAGTGATGGGACAATGGGGATTATTCTAGACAGTGATGGGTCAATGGGGATTATTTTCGACAGTGATGAGACAATGGGGATTATTATCGACAGTGATGGGACAATGGGGATTAATATAGACAGTGATGAGACAATGGGGATTATTATAAACAGTGATGGGACAATGGGGATTATTTTAGAGAGTGATGAGACAATGGGGATTATTACAGACAGTGATGAGACAATGGGGATTATTATAGCAGTGATGAGACAATGGGGATTATTATAGACAGTGATGGGACAATGGGGATTATTAGAGACAGTGATGGGACAATGGCGATTATTGCTGGCAGTGATGGGACAATGGGGATTATGATAGACAGTGATGGTACAACGGGGATTATTATAGACAGTGATGGTACAATGGGGATTATTATAGACAGTGAGGGACAATGGGGATTATTATAGACAGTGATGGGACAATGGGGATTATTAGAGACAGTGATGGGACAATGTGGATTATTATAGACAGTGATGGGACATTTGGGATTATTACAGACAGTGATGGGACAATGGGGATTATTATAGACAGTGATGAGACAATGGGGATTATTATAGAGAGTGATGAGACAATGGGGATTATTATAGACAGTGGTGGGACAATGGGGATTATTATAGACAGTGATGGGACAATGGGGATTATTTAGACAGTGATGGGACAATGGGGATTAATATAGTCAGTGATGGGACAATGAGGATTATTATAGACAGTGATGGGACAATGGGGATTATTATAGACAGTGATGAGACAATAAAGATTATTATAGACAGTGATGGGACAATGGGGATTATTATAGACAGTGATGGGACAATGGGGATTATTATAGACAGTGATGAGACAATGGGGATTATTTTAGACAGTGATGAGACCATGAGGATTATTATAGACAGTGATGGGACAATGGGGATTATTATAGACTGTGATGAGACAATAAAGATTATTAGAGACAGTGATGGGACAATGTGGATTATTATAGACAGTGATGGGACATTTGGGATTATTACAGACAGTGATGGGACAATGGGGATTATTATAGACAGTGATGAGACAATGGGGATTATTATAGAGAGTGATGAGACAATGGGGATTATTATAGACAGTGGTGGGACAATGGGGATTATTATAGACAGTGATGGGACAATGGGGATTATTTAGACAGTGATGGGACAATGGGGATTAATATAGTCAGTGATGGGACAATGAGGATTATTATAGACAGTGATGGGACAATGGGGATTATTATAGACAGTGATGAGACAATAAAGATTATTATAGACAGTGATGGGACAATGGGGATTATTATAGACAGTGATGGGACAATGGGGATTATTATAGACAGTGATGAGACAATGGGGATTATTTTAGACAGTGATGAGACCATGAGGATTATTATAGACAGTGATGGGACAATGGGGATTATTATAGACTGTGATGAGACAATAAAGATTATTATAGACAGTGATGGGACAATGGGGATTATTATAGACAGTGATGGGACAATGGGGATTATTATAGACAGTGATGAGACAATGGGGATTATTATAGACAGTGATGGGACAATGAGGATTATTATAGACAGTGATGGGACAATGTGGATTATTATAGACAGTGATGAGACAATGGGGATTATTATAGACCGTGATGGGACAATGAGGATTATTATAGACAGTGATGAGACAATGGCGATTATTATAGACAGTGATGAGACAATGGGGATTATTGTAGACAGTGATGGGACAATGAGGATTATTATAGACAGTGATGGGACAATGTGGATTATTATAGACAGTGATGAGACAATGGGGATTATTATAGACAGTGATGAGACAATGGGGATTATTGTAGACAGTGCTGGGACAATGAGGATTATTATAGACAGTGATGGGACAATGTGGATTATTATAGACAGTGATGAGACAATGGGGATTATTATAGACAGTGATGAGACAATGGGGATTATTATAGACAGAGATGGGACAATGAGGATTACTATAGACAGCGATGGGACAATGGGGATTATTATAGACAGTGATGAGACAATGGGGATTATTATAGCAGTGATGAGACAATGGGGATTATTATAGACAGTGATGGGACAATGAGGATTATTATAGACAATGATGGGACAATGGGGATTATTATAGACAGTGATGAGACAATGGGGATTATTATAGACAGTGATGGGACAATGGGGATTATTATAGACAGTGATGGGACAATGGGGATTATTATAGACAGTGATGGGACAATGAGGATTATTAGAGACAGTGATGGGACAATGGGGATTATTATAGACAGTGATGAGACAATGGGGATTATTATCGACAGTGATGGGACAATGGGGATTATTATAGACAGTGAGGGGCAATGGGGATTATTATAGACAGTGATGAGACAATGGGGATTATTATAGACAGTGATGGGACAATGGGGATTGTTATAGACAGTGATGGGACAATGGGGATTATTATATGCAGTGATGGGACAATGGGGATTATTATAGTCAGTGATTGGACAATGGGGATTATTACAGACAGTGATGGGACAATGGGGATTATTATAGACAGTGATGGGACAATGGGGATTATGATAGACAGTGATGGTACAACGGGGATTATTATAGACAGTGATGGTACAATGGGGATTATTATAGACAGTGAGGGACAATGGGGATTATTATAGACAGTGATGGGACAATGGGGATTATTATAGACAGTGATGGGACAATGTGGATTATTATAGACAGTGATGGGACATTTGGGATTATTACAGACAGTGATGGGACAATGCGGATTATTATAGACAGTGATGAGACAATGGGGATTATTATAGAGAGTGATGAGAAAATGGGGATTATTATAGACAGTGGTGGGACAATGGGGATTATTATAGACAGTGATGGGACAATGGGGATTATTTAGACAGTGATGGGACAATGGGGATTAATATAGTCAGTGATGGGACAATGAGGATTATTATAGACAGTGATGGGACAATGGGGATTATTATAGACAGTGATGAGACAATAAAGATTATTATAGACAGTGATGGGACAATGGGGATTATTATAGACAGTGATGGGACAATGGGGATTATTATAGACAGTGATGAGACAATGGGGATTATTATAGACAGTGATGAGACCATGAGGATTATTATAGACAGTGATGGGACAATGGGGATTATTATAGACTGTGATGAGACAATAAAGATTATTATAGACAGTGATGGGACAATGGGGATTATTATAGACAGTGATGGGACAATGGGGATTATTATAGACAGTGATGAGACAATGGGGATTATTATAGACAGTGATGGGACAATGAGGATTATTATAGACAGTGATGGGACAATGGGGATTATTATAGACAGTGATGGGATAATGGGGATTATTATACACAGTGATGAGACAATGGGGATTATGGTAGACAGTGATGAGACAATAAAGATTATTATAGACAGTGATGGGACAATGGGGATTATTATAGACAGTGATGGGATAATGGGGATTATTATAGACAGTGATGAGACAATGGGGATTATTGTAGACAGTGATGAGACAATGGGGATAATTATAAACAGTGATGGGACAATGGGGATTATTATCGAGAGTGATGGGACAATTGGGATTATTATAGACAGTGAGGGACAATGGGGATTTGATAGACAGTGAGGGACAATGGGGATTATTATAGACAGTGATGGGACAATGAGGATTATTAGAGACAGTGATGGGACAATGGGGATTATTATAGACAGTGATGGGACAATGGGGATTATGATAGACAGTGATGGTACAACGGGGATTATTATAGACAGTGATGGTACAATGGGGATTATTATAGACAGTGAGGGACAATGGGGATTATTATAGACAGTGATGGGACAATGGGGATTATTATAGACAGTGATGGGACAATGTGGATTATTATAGACAGTGATGGGACATTTGGGATTATTACAGACAGTAATGGGACAATGCGGATTATTATAGACAGTGATGAGACAATGGGGATTATTATAGAGAGTGATGAGACAATGGGGATTATTATAGACAGTGGTGGGACAATGGGGATTATTATAGACAGTGATGGGACAATGGGGATTATTTAGACAGTGATGGGACAATGGGGATTAATATAGTCAGTGATGGGACAATGAGGATTATTATAGACAGTGATGGGACAATGGGGATTATTATAGACAGTGATGAGACAATAAAGATTATTATATACAGTGATGGGACAATGGGGATTATTATAGACAGTGATGGGACAATGGGGATTATTATAGACAGTGATGAGACAATGGGGATTATTATAGACAGTGATGAGACCATGAGGATTATTATAGACAGTGATGGGACAATGGGGATTATTATAGACAGTGATGAGACAATAAAGATTATTATAGACAGTGATGGGACAATGGGGATTATTATAGACAGTGATGGGACAATGGGGATTATTATAGACAGTGATGAGACAATGGGGATTATTATAGACAGTGATGGGACAATGGGGATTATTATAGACAGTGATGAGACAATAAAGATTATTATAGACAGTGATGGGACAATGGGGATTATTATAGACAGTGATGGGACAATGGGGATTATTATAGACAGTGATGAGACAATGGGGATTATTATAGACAGTGATGAGACCATGAGGATTATTATAGACAGTGATGGGACAATGGGGATTATTTAGACAGTGATGGGACAATGGGGATTAATATAGTCAGTGATGGGACAATGAGGATTATTATAGACAGTGATGGGACAATGGGGATTATTATAGACAGTGATGAGACAATAAAGATTATTATAGACAGTGATGGGACAATGGGGATTATTATAGACAGTGATGGGACAATGGGGATTATTATAGACAGTGATGAGACAATGGGGATTATTATAGACAGTGATGAGACCATGAGGATTATTATAGACAGTGATGGGACAATGGGGATTATTATAGACTGTGATGAGACAATAAAGATTATTATAGACAGTGATGGGACAATGGGGATTATTATAGACAGTGATGGGACAATGGGGATTATTATAGACAGTGATGAGACAATGGGGATTATTATAGACAGTGATGGGACAATGAGGATTATTATAGACAGTGATGGGACAATGGGGGATTATTATAGACAGTGATGGGATAATGGGGATTATTATAGACAGTGATGAGACAATGGGGATTATTATAGACAGTGATGAGACAATAAAGATTATTATAGACAGTGATGGGACAATGGGGATTATTATAGACAGTGATGGGATAATGGGGATTATTATAGACAGTGATGAGACAATGGGGATTATTGTAGACAGTGATGAGACAATGGGGATAATTATAAACAGTGATGGGACAATGGGGATTATTATCGAGAGTGATGGGACAATTGGGATTATTATAGACAGTGAGGGACAATGGGGATTTGATAGACAGTGAGGGACAATGGGGATTATTATAGACAGTGATGGGACAATGAGGATTATTAGAGACAGTGATGGGACAATGGGGATTATTATAGACAGTGATGGGACAATGGGGATTATGATAGACAGTGATGGTACAACGGGGATTATTATAGACAGTGATGGTACAATGGGGATTATTATAGACAGTGAGGGACAATGGGGATTATTATAGACAGTGATGGGACAATGGGGATTATTATAGACAGTGATGGGACAATGTGGATTATTATAGACAGTGATGGGACATTTGGGATTATTACAGACAGTGATGGGACAATGCGGATTATTATAGACAGTGATGAGACAATGGGGATTATTATAGAGAGTGATGAGACAATGGGGTTTATTATAGACAGTGGTGGGACAATGGGGATTATTATAGACAGTGATGGGACAATGGGGATTATTTAGACAGTGATGGGACAATGGGGATTAATATAGTCAGTGATGGGACAATGAGGATTATTATAGACAGTGATGGGACAATGGGGATTATTATAGACAGTGATGAGACAATAAAGATTATTATATACAGTGATGGGACAATGGGGATTATTATAGACAGTGATGGGACAATGGGGATTATTATAGACAGTGATGAGACAATGGGGATTATTATAGACAGTGATGAGACCATGAGGATTATTATAGACAGTGATGGGACAATGGGGATTATTATAGACAGTGATGAGACAATAAAGATTATTATAGACAGTGATGGGACAATGGGGATTATTATAGACAGTGATGGGACAATGGGGATTATTATAGACAGTGATGAGACAATGGGGATTATTATAGACAGTGATGAGACCATGAGGATTATTATAGACAGTGATGGGACAATGGGGATTATTATAGACAGTGTTGAGACAATAAAGATTATTATAGACAGTGATGGGACAATGGGGATTATTATAGACAGTGATGGGACAATGGGGATTATTATAGACAGTGATGAGACAATGGGGATTATTATAGACAGCGATGGGACAATGGGGATTATTATAGACAGTGATGAGACAATGGGGATTATTATAGCAGTGATGAGACAATGGGGATTATTATAGACAGTGATGGGACAATGAGGATTATTATAGACAATGATGGGACAATGGGGATTATTATAGACAGTGATGAGACAATGGGGATTATTATAGACAGTGATGGGACAATGGGGATTATTATAGACAGTGATGGGACAATGGGGATTATTATAGACAGTGATGGGACAATGAGGATTATTAGAGACAGTGATGGGACAATGGGGATTATTATAGACAGTGATGAGACAATGGGGATTATTATCGACAGTGATGGGACAATGGGGATTATTATAGACAGTGAGGGGCAATGGGGATTATTATAGACAGTGATGAGACAATGGGGATTATTATAGACAGTGATGGGACAATGGGGATTGTTATAGACAGTGATGGGACAATGGGGATTATTATATGCAGTGATGGGACAATGGGGATTATTATAGTCAGTGATTGGACAATGGGGATTATTACAGACAGTGATGGGACAATGGGGATTATTCTAGACAGTGATGGGTCAATGGGGATTATTTTCGACAGTGATGAGACAATGGGGATTATTATAGACAGTGATGGGACAATGGGGATTAATACAGACAGTGATGAGACAATGGGGATTATTATAAACAGTGATGGGACAATGGGGATTATTTTAGAGAGTGATGAGACAATGGGGATTATTACAGACAGTGATGAGACAATGGGGATTATTATAGCAGTGATGAGACAATGGGGATTATTATAGACAGTGATGGGACAATGGGGATTATTAGAGACAGTGATGGGACAATGGGGATTATTATAGACAGTGATGGGACAATGGGGATTATGATAGACAGTGATGGTACAACGGGGATTATTATAGACAGTGATGGTACAATGGGGATTATTATAGACAGTGAGGGACAATGGGGATTATTATAGACAGTGATGGGACAATGGGGATTATTATAGACAGTGATGGGACAATGTGGATTATTATAGACAGTGATGGGACATTTGGGATTATTACAGACAGTGATGGGACAATGCGGATTATTATAGACAGTGATGAGACAATGGGGATTATTATAGAGAGTGATGAGACAATGGGGATTATTATAGACAGTGGTGGGACAATGGGGATTATTATAGACAGTGATGGGACAATGGGGATTATTTAGACAGTGATGGGACAATGGGGATTAATATAGTCAGTGATGGGACAATGAGGATTATTATAGACAGTGATGGGACAATGGGGATTATTATAGACAGTGATGAGACAATAAAGATTATTATAGACAGTGATGGGACAATGGGGATTATTATAGACAGTGATGGGACAATGGGGATTATTATAGACAGTGATGAGACAATGGGGATTATTATAGACAGTGATGAGACAATGGCGATTATTATAGACAGTGATGAGACAATGGGGATTATTGTAGACAGTGATGGGACAATGAGGATTATTATAGACAGTGATGAGACAATGGGGATTATTATAGACAGTGATGGGACAATGGGGATTATTATAGACAGTGATGAGACAATGGGGATTATTATAGACAGTGATGAGACAATGGGGATTATTATAGACCGTGATGGGACAATGAGGATTATTATAGACAGTGATGAGACAATGGCGATTATTATAGACAGTGATGAGACAATGGGGATTATTGTAGACAGTGATGGGACAATGAGGATTATTATAGACAGTGATGAGACAATGGGGATTATTATAGACAGTGATGGGACAATGGGGATTATTATAGACAGTGATGAGACAATGGGGATTATTATAGACAGTGATGGGACAATGAGGATTATTATAGACAGTGATGGGACAATGGGGATTATTATAGACAGTGATGGGACAATGTGGATTATTATAGACAGTGATGAGACAATGGGGATTATTATAGACAGTGATGAGACAATGGGGATTATTATAGACAGAGATGGGACAATGAGGATTATTATAGACAGCGATGGGACAATGGGGATTATTATAGACAGTGATGAGACAATGGGGATTATTATAGACAGTGATGAGACAATGGGGATTATTATAGCAGTGATGAGACAATGGGGATTATTATAGACAGTGATGGGACAATGAGGATTATTATAGACAGTGATGGGACAATGGGGATTATTATATACAGTGATGAGACAATAAGGATTATTATAGACAGTGATGGGACAATGGGGATTATTATAGACAGTGATGGGACAATGAGGATTATTATAGACAGCGATGGGACAATGGGGATTATTATAGACAGTGATGAGACAATGGGGATTATTATAGACAGTGATGAGACAATGGGGATTATTATAGCAGTGATGAGACAATGGGGATTATTATAGACAGTGATGGGACAATGAGGATTATTATAGACAGTGATGGGACAATGGGGATTATTATAGACAGTGATGGGACACTTGGGATTATTTTGACAGTGATGGGTCAATGATGATTATTATAGACAGTGATGAGACAATGGGGATTATTATTGACAGTGATGGGACAATGGGGATTATTATAGACAGTGATGGGACAATGGGGATTATTATATACAGTGATGAGACAATAAGGATTATTATAGACAGTGATGGGACAATGGGGATTATTATAGACAGTGATGGGACAATGGGGATTATTATAGACAGTGATGGGACAATGGGGATAATTACAGTCAGTGATGGGATAATGGGGATTATTATACACAGTGAGGGACAATGGGGATCATTATGGACAGTGATGGGACAATTGGGATTATTATAGACAGTGATGGGACAATGGGGATTATTATAGACAGTGATGGGACAATGAGGATTATTATAGACAGTGATGAGACAATGGGGAATATTATAGAGAGTGATGGGACAATGGGGATTATTATAGACAGTGATGAGACAAAAGGGATTATTATAGATAGTGATGAGACAATGGGGTTTATTATAGACAATGATGAGACAATGGGGAATAATATAGACAGTGATGGGACAATGGGGATTATTATAGACAGTGAGGGAGAATGAGGATTATTATAGACAGTGATGGGACAATGGGGATTATTATAGACAGTGATGGGACAATGAGAATTATTATAGACAGTGATGGGACAATGGGGATTATTATAGACTGTGATGGGACAATGGGGATTATTATAGACAGTGATGAGATAATGGGGATTAATACA
Source organism: Pristiophorus japonicus (assembly GCF_044704955.1). Lineage (NCBI taxonomy): Eukaryota > Metazoa > Chordata > Chondrichthyes > Pristiophoridae > Pristiophorus > Pristiophorus japonicus. The sequence continues at coordinate 1,109,251 of NW_027251113.1, forward strand.
GACAGTGATGAGACAATGGGGATTATTATAGACAGTGATGGGACAATGGCGATTATTTAAGACAGTGATGAGACAATGGGGATTATTATAGACAGTGATGGGACAATGGGGATTATTAGAGACAGTGATGAGACAATGAGGATTAATATAGACAGCGATGGGACAATGGGGATCATTATAGACAGTGATGAGACAATAAGGGGATTATTATAGACAGTGATGGGACAATGGGGATTATTATAGACAGTGATAGGATAAAGGGGATTATTATAGACAGTGATGGGTCAATGAGGATTATTATAGACAGTGATGGGACAATGAGAATTATTATAGACAGTGATGGGACAATGGGGATTATTATAGACTGTGATGGGACAATGGGGATTATTATAGACAGTGATGAGACAATGGGGATTAATACAGACAGTGATGAGACAATGGGGATTATTATAGACAGTGATGGGACAATGGCGATTATTTAAGACAGTGATGAGACAGTGGGGATTATTATAGACAGTGATGGGACAATGGGGATTATTAGAGACAGTGATGAGACAATGAGGATTAATATAGACAGCGATGGGACAATGGGGATCATTATAGACAGTGATGAGACAATAAGGGGATTATTATAGACAGTGATGGGACAATGGGGATTATTATAGACAGTGATGGGATAAAGGGGATTATTATAGACAGTGATGGGACAATGGGGATTTTTTTAGACAGTGATGAGACAATGAGGACTATTATAGACAGTGATGGGACAATGGGGAGTAGTATCGACAGTGATGGGACAATGCGGATTATTATAGACAGTGATGGTACAATGGGGATTATTATAGTCAGTGATGGGACAATGAGGATTATTATAGACAGTGATGGGGCAATGGGGATTATTATAGACAGTGATGGGACAATGGGGATTATTATAGACAGTGATGAGAAAATGGGGATTATTATAGACAGTGATGGGACAATGGGGATTATTATAGACAGTAATGGGACAATGGGGATTATTATAGACAGTGATGGGACAATGAGGATTATTATAGACAGTGATGGGACAATGGGGATTATTATAGACAGTGATGGGAAATTGGGGATTATTATAGACAGTGATGGGACAATGGGGATTATTATAGACAGTGAGGGACAATGGGGATTATTATAGACAGTGATGGGACAATTGGGATTATTATAGACAGTGATGGGACAATGGGGATTATTATAGACAGTGATGGGACAATGAGGATTATTATAGACAGTGATGAGACAATGGGGAATATTATAGAGAGTGATGGGACAATGGGGATTATTATAGACAGTGATGAGACAAAAGGGATTATTATAGATAGTGATCAGACAATGGGGTTTATTATAGACAATGATGAGACAATGGGGAATAATATAGACAGTGATGGGACAATGGGAATTATTATAGACAGTGAGGGACAATGAGGATTATTATAGACAGTGATGGGACAATGGGGATTATTATAGACAGTGATGGGATAAAGGGGATTATTATAGACAGTGATGGGTCAATGGGGATTATTATAGACAGTGATGAGACAATGGGGATTATTATAGACAGTGATGGGACAATGGGGATTATTATAGACAGTGATGGGACAATGAGGATTATTATAGACAGTGATGGGACAATGAGGATTATTATCGACAGTGATGGGACAACGGGGATTATTATAGACTGTGATGGGACAATGGGGATTATTATAGACAGTGATGAGACAAAGGGGATTAATATAGACAGTGATGAGACAATGGGGAATATTATAGACAGTGATGGGACAATAGCGATTATTTAAGACAGTGATGAGACAATGGGGATTATTATAGACAGTGATGGGACAATGGGGATTATTATAGACAGTGATGGGACAATGGGTATTATTATAGACAGTGATGGGACAATGGGGATTATTAGAGACAGTGATGAGACAATGAGGATTAATATAGACAGCGATGGGACAATGGGGATCATTAAAGACAGTGATGAGACAATAAGGGGATTATTATAGACAGTGATGGGACAATGGGGATTATTATAGACAGTGATGAGACAATGGGGATTATTATAGACAGTGATGAGACAATGGGGATTGTTATAGACAGTGGTGGACAATGGGGATTATTATAGACAGTGATGGGATAATGGGGATTATTGTAGACAGTGATGGGTCAATGGGGATTATTATAGACAGTGATGAGACAATGGGGATTATTATAGACAGTGATGGGACAATGGGGATTATTATAGACAGTGATGGGACAATGGGGATTATTATATGCAGTGATAAGACAATGGGGATTATTATAGAGAGTGATGAGACAATGAGGTTTATTATAGGCAGTGATGGGACAATGGGGATTATTATAGACAGTGATGGGACAACGGGCATTATTATAGACAGTGATGAGACAATGGGGATTATTATAGACAGTGATGGGACAATGGGGATGATTATAGGCAGTGATGGGATGAAGAGGATTATTATAGACAGTGATGGGACAATGGGGATTATAATAGACAGTGATGAGACAATGGAGATTATTATAGACAGTGATGAGACAATGGGGATTATTATAGACAGTGATGGGACAATGGGGATTATTATGGACAGTGATGGGACAATGAGAATTATTTTAGACAGTGATGGGACAATGGGGATTATTATAGACAGTGAGGAACAATGGGGATTATTATAGTCAGTGATTGGACAATGGGGATTATTATAGACAGTGATGAGACAATGGGGATTATTCTATGCAGTGATGGGACAATGGGGATTATTATAGTCAGTGATTGGACAATGGGGATTATTACAGACAGTGATGGGACAATGGGGATTATTATCGACAGTGATGGGTCAATGGGGATTATTTTCGACAGTGATGAGACAATGTGGATTATTATAGACAGTGATGAGACAATGGGGATTAATATAGACCGTGATGGGACAATGAGGATTATTATAGACAGTGATGAGACAATGGCGATTATTATAGACAGTGATGAGACAATGGGGATTATTGTAGACAGTGATGGGACAATGGGGATTATTATAGACAGTGATGGGACAATGTGGATTATTATAGACAGTGATGAGACAATGGGGATTATTATAGACAGTGATGAGACAATGGGGATTATTATAGACAGAGATGGGACAATGAGGATTATTATAGACAGCGATGGGACAATGGGGATTATTATAGACAGTGATGAGACAATGGGGATTATTATAGACAGTGATGAGACAATGGGGATTATTATAGCAGTGATGAGACAATGGGGATTATTATAGACAGTGATGGGACAATGAGGATTATTATAGACAGTGATGGGACAATGGGGATTATTATAGACAGTGATGGGACACTTGGGATTATTTTGACAGTGATGGGTCAATGATGATTATTATAGACAGTGATGAGACAATGGGGATTATTATTGACAGTGATGGGACAATGGGGATTATTATAGACAGTGATGGGACAATGGGGATTATTATATACAGTGATGGGACAATAAGGATTATTATAGACAGTGATGGGACAATGGGGATTATTATAGACAGTGATGGGACAATGGGGATTATTATAGACAGTGATGGGACAATGGGGATTATTACAGTCAGTGATGGGATAATGGGGATTATTATACACAGTGAGGGACAATGGGGATCATTATGGACAGTGATGGGACAATTGGGATTATTATAGACAGTGATGGGACAATGGGGATTATTATAGACAGTGATGGGACAATGAGGATTATTATAGACAGTGATGAGACAATGGGGAATATTATAGAGAGTGATGGGACAATGGGGATTATTATAGACAGTGATGAGACAAAAGGGATTATTATAGATAGTGATGAGACAATGGGGTTTATTATAGACAATGATGAGACAATGGGGAATAATATAGACAGTGATGGGACAATGGGGATTATTATGGACAGTGAGGGACAATGAGGATTATTATAGACAGTGATGGGACAATGGGGATTATTATAGACAGTGATGGGACAATGAGAATTATTATAGACAGTGATGGGACAATGGGGATTATTATAGACTGTGATGGGACAATGGGGATTATTATAGACAGTGATGAGACAATGGGGATTAATACAGACAGTGATGAGACAATGGGGATTATTATAGACAGTGATGGGACAATGGCGATTATTTAAGACAGTGATGAGACAATGGGGATTATTATAGACAGTGATGGGACAATGGGGATTATTAGAGACAGTGATGAGACAATGAGGATTAATATAGACAGCGATGGGACAATGGGGATCATTATAGACAGTGATGAGACAATAAGGGGATTATTATAGACAGTGATGGGACAATGGGGATTATTATAGACAGTGATGGGATAAAGGGGATTATTATAGACAGTGATGGGTCAATGGGGATTATTATAGACAGTGATGAGACAATGGGGATTATTATAGACAGTGATGGGACAATGGGGATTATTATAGACAGTGATGGGACAATGGGGATTATTTTAGACAGTGATGAGAAAATGGGGATTATTATAGACAGTAATGGGACAATGGGGATTATTATAGACAGTGATGGGACAATGAGGTTTATTATAGACAGTGATGGGACAATGGGGATTATTATATACAGTGATGGGACAATGGGGATTATTAGAGCCAGTGATGGGACAATGGGGATTATTATAGACAGTGATGGGACAATGGGGATTATTATAGACAGTGATGGGACAATGGGGATTATTAGAGCCAGTGATGAGACAATGAGGATTAATATAGACAGCGATGGGACAATGGGGATCATTATAGACAGTGATGATACAATAAGGGGATTATTATAGACAGTGATGGGACAATGGGGATTATTATAGACAATGATGGGATAATGGGGATTATTATAGACAGTGATGGCTCAATGGGGATTATTATCGACAGTGATGAGACAATGGGGATTATTATAGACAGTGATGGGACAATGGGGATTATTATAGACAGTGATGGGACAATGGGGATTATTATGGACAGTGATGGGACAATGGGGATTATTATAGACAGTGATGGTACAATGGGGATTATTATAGACAGTGATGGGACAATGAGGATTATTATAGACAGTGATGGGACAATGGGGATTATTATAGACAGTGATGGGACAATGGGGATTATTATAGACAGTGATGGGACAATGGGGATTATTATAGACAGTGATGGGACAATGGGGATTATTATAGACAGTGATGGGACAATGAGGATTATTATAGACAGTGATGGGACAATGGGGATTATTATAGACAGTGATGGGACATTGGGGATTATTATAGACAGTGATGGGACAATGGGGATTATTATAGACAGTGAGGGACAATGGGGATTATTATAGTCAGTGATTGGACAATGGGGATTATTATAGACAGTGATGGGACAATGGGGATTATTATAGACAGTGATGGGTCAATGGGGATTATTATAGTCAGTGATGAGACAATGGGGACTATTATAGACAGTGATGAGACAATGGGGATTATTGTAGACAGTGCTGGGACAATGAGGATTATTATAGACAGTGATGGGACAATGTGGATTATTATAGACAGTGATGAGACAATGGGGATTATTATAGACAGTGATGAGACAATGGGGATTATTATAGACAGAGATGGGACAATGAGGATTATTATAGACAGTGATGGGACAATGAGGATTATTATAAAAAGAGATGGGACAATGGGGATTATTATAGACAGTGATGGGACATTGGGGATTATTATAGACAGTGATGGGACAATGGGGATTATTATAGACAGTGAGGGACAATGGGGATTATTATAGTCAGTGATTGGACAATGGGGATTATTATAGACAGTGATGGGACAATGGGGATTATTATAGACAGTGATGGGTCAATGGGGATTATTATAGACAGTGATGAGACAATGGGGACTATTATAGACAGTGATGAGACAATGGGGATTATTATAGATAGTGATGGGACAATGGGGATTATTATAGACAGTGATGAGTCAATGGGAATTATTATAGACAGTGATGAGACAATGGGGATTATTTTAGACAGTGCTGGGACAATGAGGATTATTATAGACAGTGATGGGACAATGTGGATTATTATAGACAGTGATGAGACAATGGGGATTATTATAGACAGTGATGAGACAATGGGGATTATTATAGACAGTGATGGGTCAATGGGGATTATTATAGACAGTGATGAGACAATGGGGATTATTATAGACAGTGATGGGACAATGGGGATTATTATAGACAGTGATGGGACAATGGGGATTATTTTAGACAGTGATGAGAAAATGGGGATTATTATAGACAGTAATGGGACAATGGGGATTATTATAGACAGTGATGGGACAATGAGGTTTATTATAGACAGTGATGGGACAATGGGGATTATTATATACAGTGATGGGACAATGGGGATTATTAGAGCCAGTGATGGGACAATGGGGATTATTATAGACAGTGATGGGACAATGGGGATTATTATAGACAGTGATGGGACAATGGGGATTATTAGAGCCAGTGATGAGACAATGAGGATTAATATAGACAGCGATGGGACAATGGGGATCATTATAGACAGTGATGATACAATAAGGGGATTATTATAGACAGTGATGGGACAATGGGGATTATTATAGACAATGATGGGATAATGGGGATTATTATAGACAGTGATGGCTCAATGGGGATTATTATCGACAGTGATGAGACAATGGGGATTATTATAGACAGTGATGGGACAATGGGGATTATTATAGACAGTGATGGGACAATGGGGATTATTATGGACAGTGATGGGACAATGGGGATTATTATAGACAGTGATGGTACAATGGGGATTATTATAGACAGTGATGGGACAATGAGGATTATTATAGACAGTGATGGGACAATGGGGATTATTATAGACAGTGATGGGACAATGGGGATTATTATAGACAGTGATGGGACAATGGGGATTATTATAGACAGTGATGGGACAATGGGGATTATTATAGACAGTGATGGGACAATGAGGATTATTATAGACAGTGATGGGACAATGGGGATTATTATAGACAGTGATGGGACATTGGGGATTATTATAGACAGTGATGGGACAATGGGGATTATTATAGACAGTGAGGGACAATGGGGATTATTATAGTCAGTGATTGGACAATGGGGATTATTATAGACAGTGATGGGACAATGGGGATTATTATAGACAGTGATGGGTCAATGGGGATTATTATAGTCAGTGATGAGACAATGGGGACTATTATAGACAGTGATGAGACAATGGGGATTATTGTAGACAGTGCTGGGACAATGAGGATTATTATAGACAGTGATGGGACAATGTGGATTATTATAGACAGTGATGAGACAATGGGGATTATTATAGACAGTGATGAGACAATGGGGATTATTATAGACAGAGATGGGACAATGAGGATTATTATAGACAGTGATGGGACAATGAGGATTATTATAAAAAGAGATGGGACAATGGGGATTATTATAGACAGTGATGGGACATTGGGGATTATTATAGACAGTGATGGGACAATGGGGATTATTATAGACAGTGAGGGACAATGGGGATTATTATAGTCAGTGATTGGACAATGGGGATTATTATAGACAGTGATGGGACAATGGGGATTATTATAGACAGTGATGGGTCAATGGGGATTATTATAGACAGTGATGAGACAATGGGGACTATTATAGACAGTGATGAGACAATGGGGATTATTATAGATAGTGATGGGACAATGGGGATTATTATAGACAGTGATGAGTCAATGGGAATTATTATAGACAGTGATGAGACAATGGGGATTATTTTAGACAGTGCTGGGACAATGAGGATTATTATAGACAGTGATGGGACAATGTGGATTATTATAGACAGTGATGAGACAATGGGGATTATTATAGACAGTGATGAGACAATGGGGATTATTATAGACAGTGATGGGACAATGGGGATTATTATAGACAGTGATGGGACAATGAGGATTATTAGAGACAGTGATGGGACAATGGGGATTATTATAGACAGTGATGAGACAATGGGGATTATTATCGACAGTGATGGGACAATGGGGATTATTATAGACAGTGAGGGGCAATGGGGATTATTATAGACAGTGATGAGACAATGGGGATTATTATAGACAGTGATGGGACAATGGGGATTGTTATAGGCAGTGATGGCTCAATGGGGATTATTATCGACAGTGATGAGACAATGGGGATTACTATAGACAGTGATGGGACAATGGGGATTATTATAGACAGTGATGGGACAATGGGGATTATTATGGACAGTGATGGGACAATGGGGATTATTATAGACAGTGATGGTACAATGGGGATTATTATAGACAGTGATGGGACAATGAGGATTATTATAGACAGTGATGGGACAATGGGGATTATTATAGACAGTGATGGGACAATGGGGATTATTATAGACAGTGATGGGACAATGGGGATTATTATAGACAGTGATGGGACAATGGGGATTATTATAGACAGTGATGGGACAATGAGGATTATTATAGACAGTGATGGGACAATGGGGATTATTATAGACAGTGATGGGACATTGGGGATTATTATAGACAGTGATGGGACAATGGGGATTATTATAGACAGTGAGGGACAATGGGGATTATTATAGTCAGTGATTGGACAATGGGGATTATTATAGACAGTGATGGGACAATGGGGATTATTATAGACAGTGATGGGTCAATGGGGATTATTATAGTCAGTGATGAGACAATGGGGACTATTATAGACAGTGATGAGACAATGGGGATTATTATAGATAGTGATGGGACAATGGGGATTATTATAGACAGTGATGAGTCAATGGGAATTATTATAGACAGTGATGAGACAATGGGGATTATTGTAGACAGTGCTGGGACAATGAGGATTATTATAGACAGTGATGGGACAATGTGGATTATTATAGACAGTGATGAGACAATGGGGATTATTATAGACAGTGATGAGACAATGGGGATTATTATAGACAGAGATGGGACAATGAGGATTATTATAGACAGTGATGGGACAATGAGGATTATTATAAAAAGAGATGGGACAATGGGGATTATTATAGACAGTGATGGGACATTGGGGATTATTATAGACAGTGATGGGACAATGGGGATTATTATAGACAGTGAGGGACAATGGGGATTATTATAGTCAGTGATTGGACAATGGGGATTATTATAGACAGTGATGGGACAATGGGGATTATTATAGACAGTGATGGGTCAATGGGGATTATTATAGACAGTGATGAGACAATGGGGACTATTATAGACAGTGATGAGACAATGGGGATTATTATAGATAGTGATGGGACAATGGGGATTATTATAGACAGTGATGAGTCAATGGGAATTATTATAGACAGTGATGAGACAATGGGGATTATTGTAGACAGTGCTGGGACAATGAGGATTATTATAGACAGTGATGGGACAATGTGGATTATTATAGACAGTGATGAGACAATGGGGATTATTATAGACAGTGATGAGACAATGGGGATTATTATAGACAGTGATGGGACAATGGGGATTATTATAGACAGTGATGGGACAATGAGGATTATTAGAGACAGTGATGGGACAATGGGGATTATTATAGACAGTGATGAGACAATGGGGATTATTATCGACAGTGATGGGACAATGGGGATTATTATAGACAGTGAGGGGCAATGGGGATTATTATAGACAGTGATGAGACAATGGGGATTATTATAGACAGTGATGGGACAATGGGGATTGTTATAGACAGTGATGGGACAATGGGGATTATTATATGCAGTGATGGGACAATGGGGATTATTATAGTCAGTGATTGGACAATGGGGATTATTACAGACAGTGATGGGACAATGGGGATTATTCTAGACAGTGATGGGTCAAAGGGGATTATTTTCGACAGTGATGAGACAATGGGGATTATTATAGACAGTGATGGGACAATGGGGATTAATATAGACAGTGATGAGACAATGGGGATTATTATAAACAGTGATGGGACAATGGGGATTATTTTAGAGAGTGATGAGACAATGGGGATTATTACAGACAGTGATGGGACAATGGGCATTATTATAGACAGTGATGAGACAATGGGGATTATTATAGACAGTGATGGGACAATGGGGATGATTATAGGCAGTGATGGGACGAAGAGGATTATTATAGACAGTGATGGGACAATGGGGATTATAATAGACAGTGATGAGACAATGGAGATTATTATAGACAGTGATGACACAATGGGGATTATTATAGACAGTGATGGGACAATGGGGATTATTATGGACAGTGATGGGACAATGAGAATTATTTTAGACAGTGATGGGACAATGGGGATTATTATAGACAGTGATGGGACATTGGGGATTATTATAGACAGTGATGGGACAATGGGGATTATTATAGACAGTGAGGAACAATGGGGATTATTATAGTCAGTGATTGGACAATGGGGATTATTATAGACAGTGATGAGACAATGGGGATTATTCTATGCAGTGATGGGACAATGGGGATTATTATAGTCAGTGATTGGACAATGGGGATTATTACAGACAGTGATGGGACAATGGGGATTATTATCGACAGTGATGGGTCAATGGGGATTATTTTCGACAGTGATGAGACAATGTGGATTATTATAGACAGTGATGAGACAATGGGGATTAATATAGACCGTGATGGGACAATGAGGATTATTATAGACAGTGATGAGACAATGGGAATTATTATAGACAGTGATGAGACAATGGGGATTATTGTAGACAGTGCTGGGACAATGAGGATTATTATAGACAGTGATGGGACAATGTGGATTATTATAGACAGTGATGGGACAATGGGGATTATTATAGACAGTGATGAGACAATGGGGATTATTATAGACAGTGATGAGACAATGGGGATTATTATAGACAGAGATGGGACAATGAGGATTATTATAGACAGCGATGGGACAATGGGGATTATTATAGACAGTGATGAGACAATGGGGATTATTATAGACAGTGATGAGACAATGGGGATTATTATAGCAGTGATGAGACAATGGGGATTATTATAGACAGTGATGGGACAATGAGGATTATTATAGACAGTGATGGGACAATGGGGATTATTATAGACAGTGATGGGACACTTGGGATTATTTTGACAGTGATGGGTCAATGATGATTATTATAGACAGTGATGAGACAATGGGGATTATTATTGACAGTGATGGGACAATGGGGATTATTATAGACAGTGATGGGACAATGGGGATTATTATATACAGTGATGAGACAATAAGGATTATTATAGACAGTGATGGGACAATGGGGATTATTATAGACAGTGATGGGACAATGGGGATTATTATAGACAGTGATGGGACAATGGGGATTATTACAGTCAGTGATGGGATAATGGGGATTATTATACACAGTGAGGGACAATGGGGATCATTATGGACAGTGATGGGACAATTGGGATTATTATAGACAGTGATGGGACAATGGGGATTATTATAGACAGTGATGGGACAATGAGGATTATTATAGACAGTGATGAGACAATGGGGAATATTATAGAGAGTGATGGGACAATGGGGATTATTATAGACAGTGATGAGACAAAAGGGATTATTATAGATAGTGATGAGACAATGGGGTTTATTATAGACAATGATGAGACAATGGGGAATAATATAGACAGTGATGGGACAATGGGGATTATTATGGACAGTGAGGGACAATGAGGATTATTATAGACAGTGATGGGACAATGGGGATTATTATAGACAGTGATGGGACAATGAGAATTATTATAGACAGTGATGGGACAATGGGGATTATTATAGACTGTGATGGGACAATGGGGATTATTATAGACAGTGATGAGACAATGGGGATTAATACAGACAGTGATGAGACAATGGGGATTATTATAGACAGTGATGGGACAATGGCGATTATTTAAGACAGTGATGAGACAATGGGGATTATTATAGACAGTGATGGGACAATGGGGATTATTAGAGACAGTGATGAGACAATGAGGATTAATATAGACAGCGATGGGACAATGGGGATCATTATAGACAGTGATGAGACAATAAGGGGATTATTATAGACAGTGATGGGACAATGGGGATTATTATAGACAGTGATAGGATAAAGGGGATTATTATAGACAGTGATGGGTCAATGGGGATTATTATAGACAGTGATGAGACAATGGGGATTATTATAGACAGTGATGGGACAATGGGGATTATTATAGACAGTGATGGGACAATGGGGATTATTTTAGACAGTGATGAGAAAATGGGGATTATTATAGACAGTAATGGGACAATGGGGATTATTATAGACAGTGATGGGACAATGAGGTTTATTATAGACAGTGATGGGACAATGGGGATTATTATATACAGTGATGGGACAATGGGGATTATTAGAGCCAGTGATGGGACAATGGGGATTATTATAGACAGTGATGGGACAATGGGGATTATTATAGACAGTGATGGGACAATGGGGATTATTAGAGCCAGTGATGAGACAATGAGGATTAATATAGACAGCGATGGGACAATGGGGATCATTATAGACAGTGATGATACAATAAGGGGATTATTATAGACAGTGATGGGACAATGGGGATTATTATAGACAATGATGGGATAATGGGGATTATTATAGACAGTGATGGCTCAATGGGGATTATTATCGACAGTGATGAGACAATGGGGATTATTATAGACAGTGATGGGACAATGGGGATTATTATAGACAGTGATGGGACAATGGGGATTATTATGGACAGTGATGGGACAATGGGGATTATTATAGACAGTGATGGTACAATGGGGATTATTATAGACAGTGATGGGACAATGAGGATTATTATAGACAGTGATGGGACAATGGGGATTATTATAGACAGTGATGGGACAATGGGGATTATTATAGACAGTGATGGGACAATGGGGATTATTATAGACAGTGATGGGACAATGGGGATTATTATAGACAGTGATGGGACAATGGGGATTATTATAGACAGTGATGGGACAATGGGGATTATTATAGACAGTGATGGGACAATGAGGATTATTATAGACAGTGATGGGACAATGGGGATTATTATAGACAGTGATGGGACATTGGGGATTATTATAGACAGTGATGGGACAATGGGGATTATTATAGACAGTGAGGGACAATGGGGATTATTATAGTCAGTGATTGGACAATGGGGATTATTATAGACAGTGATGGGACAATGGGGATTATTATAGACAGTGATGGGTCAATGGGGATTATTATAGTCAGTGATGAGACAATGGGGACTATTATAGACAGTGATGAGACAATGGGGATTATTGTAGACAGTGCTGGGACAATGAGGATTATTATAGACAGTGATGGGACAATGTGGATTATTATAGACAGTGATGAGACAATGGGGATTATTATAGACAGTGATGAGACAATGGGGATTATTATAGACAGAGATGGGACAATGAGGATTATTATAGACAGTGATGGGACAATGAGGATTATTATAAAAAGAGATGGGACAATGGGGATTATTATAGACAGTGATGGGACATTGGGGATTATTATAGACAGTGATGGGACAATGGGGATTATTATAGACAGTGAGGGACAATGGGGATTATTATATTCAGTGATTGGACAATGGGGATTATTATAGACAGTGATGGGACAATGAGGTTTATTATAGACAGTGATGGGACAATGGGGATTATTATATACAGTGATGGGACAATGGGGATTATTAGAGCCAGTGATGGGACAATGGGGATTATTATAGACAGTGATGGGACAATGGGGATTATTATAGACAGTGATGGGACAATGGGGATTATTAGAGCCAGTGATGAGACAATGAGGATTAATATAGACAGCGATGGGACAATGGGGATCATTATAGACAGTGATGATACAATAAGGGGATTATTATAGACAGTGATGGGACAATGGGGATTATTATAGACAATGATGGGATAATGGGGATTATTATAGACAGTGATGGCTCAATGGGGATTATTATCGACAGTGATGAGACAATGGGGATTATTATAGACAGTGATGGGACAATGGGGATTATTATAGACAGTGATGGGACAATGGGAATTATTATGGACAGTGATGGGACAATGGGGATTATTATAGACAGTGATGGTACAATGGGGATTATTATAGACAGTGATGGGACAATGAGGATTATTATAGACAGTGATGGGACAATGGGGATTATTATAGACAGTGATGGGACAATGGGGATTATTATAGACAGTGATGGGACAATGGGGATTATTATAGACAGTGATGGGACAATGGGGATTATTATAGACAGTGATGGGACAATGAGGATTATTATAGACAGTGATGGGACAATGGGGATTATTATAGACAGTGATGGGACATTGGGGATTATTATAGACAGTGATGGGACAATGGGGATTATTATAGACAGTGAGGGACAATGGGGATTATTATAGTCAGTGATTGGACAATGGGGATTATTATAGACAGTGATGGGACAATGGGGATTATTATAGACAGTGATGGGTCAATGGGGATTATTATAGTCAGTGATGAGACAATGGGGACTATTATAGACAGTGATGAGACAATGGGGATTATTGTAGACAGTGCTGGGACAATGAGGATTATTATAGACAGTGATGGGACAATGTGGATTATTATAGACAGTGATGAGACAATGGGGATTATTATAGACAGTGATGAGACAATGGGGATTATTATAGACAGAGATGGGACAATGAGGATTATTATAGACAGTGATGGGACAATGAGGATTATTATAAAAAGAGATGGGACAATGGGGATTATTATAGACAGTGATGGGACATTGGGGATTATTATAGACAGTGATGGGACAATGGGGATTATTATAGACAGTGAGGGACAATGGGGATTATTATAGTCAGTGATTGGACAATGGGGATTATTATAGACAGTGATGGGACAATGGGGATTATTATAGACAGTGATGGGTCAATGGGGATTATTATAGACAGTGATGAGACAATGGGGACTATTATAGACAGTGATGAGACAATGGGGATTATTATAGATAGTGATGTAACAATGGGGATTATTATAGACAGTGATGAGTCAATGGGAATTATTATAGACAGTGATGAGACAATGGGGATTATTTTAGACAGTGCTGGGACAATGAGGATTATTATAGACAGTGATGGGACAATGTGGATTATTATAGACAGTGATGAGACAATGGGGATTATTATAGACAGTGATGAGACAATGGGGATTATTATAGACAGTGATGGGACAATGGGGATTATTATAGACAGTGATGGGACAATGAGGATTATTAGAGACAGTGATGGGACAATGGGGATTATTATAGACAGTGATGAGACAATGGGGATTATTATCGACAGTGATGGGACAATGGGGATTATTATAGACAGTGAGGGGCAATGGGGATTATTATAGACAGTGATGAGACAATGGGGATTATTATAGACAGTGATGGGACAATGGGGATTGTTATAGGCAGTGATGGCTCAATGGGGATTATTATCGACAGTGATGAGACAATGGGGATTACTATAGACAGTGATGGGACAATGGGGATTATTATAGACAGTGATGGGACAATGGGGATTATTATGGACAGTGATGGGACAATGGGGATTATTATAGACAGTGATGGTACAATGGGGATTATTATAGACAGTGATGGGACAATGAGGATTATTATAGACAGTGATGGGACAATGGGGATTATTATAGACAGTGATGGGACAATGGGGATTATTATAGACAGTGATGGGACAATGGGGATTATTATAGACAGTGATGGGACAATGGGGATTATTATAGACAGTGATGGGACAATGAGGATTATTATAGACAGTGATGGGACAATGGGGATTATTATAGACAGTGATGGGACATTGGGGATTATTATAGACAGTGATGGGACAATGGGGATTATTATAGACAGTGAGGGACAATGGGGATTATTATAGTCAGTGATTGGACAATGGGGATTATTATAGACAGTGATGGGACAATGGGGATTATTATAGACAGTGATGGGTCAATGGGGATTATTATAGTCAGTGATGAGACAATGGGGACTATTATAGACAGTGATGAGACAATGGGGATTATTATAGATAGTGATGGGACAATGGGGATTATTATAGACAGTGATGAGTCAATGGGAATTATTATAGACAGTGATGAGACAATGGGGATTATTGTAGACAGTGCTGGGACAATGAGGATTATTATAGACAGTGATGGGACAATGTGGATTATTATAGACAGTGATGAGACAATGGGGATTATTATAGACAGTGATGAGACAATGGGGATTATTATAGACAGAGATGGGACAATGAGGATTATTATAGACAGTGATGGGACAATGAGGATTATTATAAAAAGAGATGGGACAATGGGGATTATTATAGACAGTGATGGGACATTGGGGATTATTATAGACAGTGATGGGACAATGGGGATTATTATAGACAGTGAGGGACAATGGGGATTATTATAGTCAGTGATTGGACAATGGGGATTATTATAGACAGTGATGGGACAATGGGGATTATTATAGACAGTGATGGGTCAATGGGGATTATTATAGACAGTGATGAGACAATCGGGACTATTATAGACAGTGATGAGACAATGGGGATTATTATAGATAGTGATGGGACAATGGGGATTATTATAGACAGTGATGAGTCAATGGGAATTATTATAGACAGTGATGAGACAATGGGGATTATTGTAGACAGTGCTGGGACAATGAGGATTATTATAGACAGTGATGGGACAATGTGGATTAGTATAGACAGTGATGAGACAATGGGGATTATTATAGACAGTGATGAGACAATGGGGATTATTATAGACAGTGATGGGACAATGGGGATTATTATAGACAGTGATGGGACAATGAGGATTATTATAGACAGTGATGGTACAATGGGGATTATTATAGACAGTGATGGGACAATGAGGATTATTATAGACAGTGATGGGACAATGGGGATTATTATAGACAGTGATGGGACAATGGGGATTATTATAGACAGTGATGGGACAATGGGGATTATTATAGACAGTGATGGGACAATGGGGATTATTATAGACAGTGATGGGACAATGAGGATTATTATAGACAGTGATGGGACAATGGGGATTATTATAGACAGTGATGGGACATTGGGGATTATTATAGACAGTGATGGGACAATGGGGATTATTATAGACAGTGAGGGACAATGGGGATTATTATAGTCAGTGATTGGACAATGGGGATTATTATAGACAGTGATGGGACAATGGGGATTATTATAGACAGTGATGGGTCAATGGGGATTATTATAGTCAGTGATGAGACAATGGGGACTATTATAGACAGTGATGAGTCAATGGGAATTATTATAGACAGTGATGAGACAATGGGGATTATTTTAGACAGTGCTGGGACAATGAGGATTATTATAGACAGTGATGGGACAATGTGGATTATTATAGACAGTGATGAGGCAATGGGGATTATTATAGACAGTGATGAGACAATGGGGATTATTATAGACAGTGATGGGACAATGGGGATTATTATAGACAGTGATGGGACAATGAGGATTATTAGAGACAGTGATGGGACAATAGGGATTATTATAGACAGTGATGAGACAATGGGGATTATTATAGACAGAGATGGGACAATGAGGATTATTATAGACAGTGATGGGACAATGAGGATTATTATAAAAAGAGATGGGACAATGGGGATTATTATAGACAGTGATGGGACATTGGGGATTATTATAGACAGTGATGGGACAATGGGGATTATTATAGACAGTGAGGGACAATGGGGATTATTATAGTCAGTGATTGGACAATGGGGATTATTATAGACAGTGATGGGACAATGGGGATTATTATAGACAGTGATGGGTCAATGGGGATTATTATAGACAGTGATGAGACAATGGGGACTATTATAGACAGTGATGAGACAATGGGGATTATTATAGATAGTGATGGGACAATGGGGATTATTATAGACAGTGATGAGTCAATGGGAATTATTATAGACAGTGATGAGACAATGGGGATTATTTTAGACAGTGCTGGGACAATGAGGATTATTATAGACAGTGATGGGACAATGTGGATTATTATAGACAGTGATGAGACAATGGGGATTATTATAGACAGTGATGAGACAATGGGGATTATTATAGACAGTGATGGGACAATGGGGATTATTATAGACAGTGATGGGACAATGAGGATTATTAGAGACAGTGATGGGACAATGGGGATTATTATAGACAGTGATGAGACAATGGGGATTATTATCGACAGTGATGGGACAATGGGGATTATTATAGACAGTGAGGGGCAATGGGGATTATTATAGACAGTGATGAGACAATGGGGATTATTATAGACAGTGATGGGACAATGGGGATTGTTATAGGCAGTGATGGCTCAATGGGGATTATTATCGACAGTGATGAGACAATGGGGATTACTATAGACAGTGATGGGACAATGGGGATTATTATAGACAGTGATGGGACAATGGGGATTATTATGGACAGTGATGGGACAATGGGGATTATTATAGACAGTGATGGTACAATGGGGATTATTATAGACAGTGATGGGACAATGAGGATTATTATAGACAGTGATGGGACAATGGGGATTATTATAGACAGTGATGGGACAATGGGGATTATTATAGACAGTGATGGGACAATGGGGATTATTATAGACAGTGATGGGACAATGGGGATTATTATAGACAGTGATGGGACAATGAGGATTATTATAGACAGTGATGGGACAATGGGGATTATTATAGACAGTGATGGGACATTGGGGATTATTATAGACAGTGATGGGACAATGGGGATTATTATAGACAGTGAGGGACAATGGGGATTATTATAGTCAGTGATTGGACAATGGGGATTATTATAGACAGTGATGGGACAATGGGGATTATTATAGACAGTGATGGGTCAATGGGGATTATTATAGTCAGTGATGAGACAATGGGGACTATTATAGACAGTGATGAGACAATGGGGATTATTATAGATAGTGATGGGACAATGGGGATTATTATAGACAGTGATGAGTCAATGGGAATTATTATAGACAGTGATGAGACAATGGGGATTATTGTAGACAGTGCTGGGACAATGAGGATTATTATAGACAGTGATGGGACAATGGGGATTATTATAGACAGTGATGGTACAATGGGGATTATTATAGACAGTGATGGGACAATGAGGATTATTATAGACAGTGATGGGACAATGGGGATTATTATAGACAGTGATGGGACAATGGGGATTATTATAGACAGTGATGGGACAATGGGGATTATTATAGACAGTGATGGGACAATGGGGATTATTATAGACAGTGATGGGACAATGAGGATTATTATAGACAGTGATGGGACAATGGGGATTATTATAGACAGTGATGGGACATTGGGGATTATTATAGACAGTGATGGGACAATGGGGATTATTATAGACAGTGAGGGACAATGGGGATTATTATAGTCAGTGATTGGACAATGGGGATTATTATAGACAGTGATGGGACAATGGGGATTATTATAGACAGTGATGGGTCAATGGGGATTATTATAGTCAGTGATGAGACAATGGGGACTATTATAGACAGTGATGAGACAATGGGGATTATTGTAGACAGTGCTGGGACAATGAGGATTATTATAGACAGTGATGGGACAATGTGGATTATTATAGACAGTGATGAGACAATGGGGATTATTATAGACAGTGATGAGACAATGGGGATTATTATAGACAGAGATGGGACAATGAGGATTATTATAGACAGTGATGGGACAATGAGGATTATTATAAAAAGAGATGGGACAATGGGGATTATTATAGACAGTGATGGGACATTGGGGATTATTATAGACAGTGATGGGACAATGGGGATTATTATAGACAGTGAGGGACAATGGGGATTATTATAGTCAGTGATTGGACAATGGGGATTATTATAGACAGTGATGGGACAATGGGGATTATTATAGACAGTGATGGGTCAATGGGGATTATTATAGACAGTGATGAGACAATGGGGACTATTATAGACAGTGATGAGACAATGGGGATTATTATAGATAGTGATGTAACAATGGGGATTATTATAGACAGTGATGAGTCAATGGGAATTATTATAGACAGTGATGAGACAATGGGGATTATTTTAGACAGTGCTGGGACAATGAGGATTATTATAGACAGTGATGGGACAATGTGGATTATTATAGACAGTGATGAGACAATGGGGATTATTATAGACAGTGATGAGACAATGGGGATTATTATAGACAGTGATGGGACAATGGGGATTATTATAGACAGTGATGGGACAATGAGGATTATTAGAGACAGTGATGGGACAATGGGGATTATTATAGACAGTGATGAGACAATGGGGATTATTATCGACAGTGATGGGACAATGGGGATTATTATAGACAGTGAGGGGCAATGGGGATTATTATAGACAGTGATGAGACAATGGGGATTATTATAGACAGTGATGGGACAATGGGGATTGTTATAGGCAGTGATGGCTCAATGGGGATTATTATCGACAGTGATGAGACAATGGGGATTACTATAGACAGTGATGGGACAATGGGGATTATTATAGACAGTGATGGGACAATGGGGATTATTATGGACAGTGATGGGACAATGGGGATTATTATAGACAGTGATGGTACAATGGGGATTATTATAGACAGTGATGGGACAATGGGGATTATTATAGACAGTGATGGGACATTGGGGATTATTATAGACAGTGATGGGACAATGGGGATTATTATAGACAGTGAGGGACAATGGGGATTATTATAGTCAGTGATTGGACAATGGGGATTATTATAGACAGTGATGGGACAATGGGGATTATTATAGACAGTGATGGGTCAATGGGGATTATTATAGTCAGTGATGAGACAATGGGGACTATTATAGACAGTGATGAGACAATGGGGATTATTATAGATAGTGATGGGACAATGGGGATTATTATAGACAGTGATGAGTCAATGGGAATTATTATAGACAGTGATGAGACAATGGGGATTATTGTAGACAGTGCTGGGACAATGAGGATTATTATAGACAGTGATGGGACAATGTGGATTATTATAGACAGTGATGAGACAATGGGGATTATTATAGACAGTGATGAGACAATGGGGATTATTATAGACAGAGATGGGACAATGAGGATTATTATAGACAGTGATGGGACAATGAGGATTATTATAAAAAGAGATGGGACAATGGGGATTATTATAGACAGTGATGGGACATTGGGGATTATTATAGACAGTGATGGGACAATGGGGATTATTATAGACAGTGAGGGACAATGGGGATTATTATAGTCAGTGATTGGACAATGGGGATTATTATAGACAGTGATGGGACAATGGGGATTATTATAGACAGTGATGGGTCAATGGGGATTATTATAGACAGTGATGAGACAATGGGGACTATTATAGACAGTGATGAGACAATGGGGATTATTATAGATAGTGATGGGACAATGGGGATTATTATAGACAGTGATGAGTCAATGGGAATTATTATAGACAGTGATGAGACAATGGGGATTATTGTAGACAGTGCTGGGACAATGAGGATTATTATAGACAGTGATGGGACAATGTGGATTAGTATAGACAGTGATGAGACAATGGGGATTATTATAGACAGTGATGAGACAATGGGGATTATTATAGACAGTGATGGGACAATGGGGATTATTATAGACAGTGATGGGACAATGAGGATTATTATAGACAGTGATGGTACAATGGGGATTATTATAGACAGTGATGGGACAATGAGGATTATTATAGACAGTGATGGGACAATGGGGATTATTATAGACAGTGATGGGACAATGGGGATTATTATAGACAGTGATGGGACAATGGGGATTATTATAGACAGTGATGGGACAATGGGGATTATTATAGACAGTGATGGGACAATGAGGATTATTATAGACAGTGATGGGACAATGGGGATTATTATAGACAGTGATGGGACATTGGGGATTATTATAGACAGTGATGGGACAATGGGGATTATTATAGACAGTGAGGGACAATGGGGATTATTATAGTCAGTGATTGGACAATGGGGATTATTATAGACAGTGATGGGACAATGGGGATTATTATAGACAGTGATGGGTCAATGGGGATTATTATAGTCAGTGATGAGACAATGGGGACTATTATAGACAGTGATGAGTCAATGGGAATTATTATAGACAGTGATGAGACAATGGGGATTATTTTAGACAGTGCTGGGACAATGAGGATTATTATAGACAGTGATGGGACAATGTGGATTATTATAGACAGTGATGAGACAATGGGGATTATTATAGACAGTGATGAGACAATGGGGATTATTATAGACAGTGATGGGACAATGGGGATTATTATAGACAGTGATGGGACAATGAGGATTATTAGAGACAGTGATGGGACAATGGGGATTATTATAGACAGTGATGAGACAATGGGGATTATTATAGACAGAGATGGGACAATGAGGATTATTATAGACAGTGATGGGACAATGAGGATTATTATAAAAAGAGATGGGACAATGGGGATTATTATAGACAGTGATGGGACATTGGGGATTATTATAGACAGTGATGGGACAATGGGGATTATTATAGACAGTGAGGGACAATGGGGATTATTATAGTCAGTGATTGGACAATGGGGATTATTATAGACAGTGATGGGTCAATGGGGATTATTATAGACAGTGATGAGACAATGGGGACTATTATAGACAGTGATGAGACAATGGGGATTATTATAGATAGTGATGGGACAATGGGGATTATTATAGACAGTGATGAGTCAATGGGAATTATTATAGACAGTGATGAGACAATGGGGATTATTTTAGACAGTGCTGGGACAATGAGGATTATTATAGACAGTGATGGGACAATGTGGATTATTATAGACAGTGATGAGACAATGGGGATTATTATAGACAGTGATGAGACAATGGGGATTATTATAGACAGTGATGGGACAATGGGGATTATTATAGACAGTGATGGGACAATGAGGATTATTAGAGACAGTGATGGGACAATGGGGATTATTATAGACAGTGATGAGACAATGGGGATTATTATCGACAGTGATGGGACAATGGGGATTATTATAGACAGTGAGGGGCAATGGGGATTATTATAGACAGTGATGAGACAATGGGGATTATTATAGACAGTGATGGGACAATGGGGATTGTTATAGGCAGTGATGGCTCAATGGGGATTATTATCGACAGTGATGAGACAATGGGGATTACTATAGACAGTGATGGGACAATGGGGATTATTATAGACAGTGATGGGACAATGGGGATTATTATGGACAGTGATGGGACAATGGGGATTATTATAGACAGTGATGGTACAATGGGGATTATTATAGACAGTGATGGGACAATGAGGATTATTATAGACAGTGATGGGACAATGGGGATTATTATAGACAGTGATGGGACAATGGGGATTATTATAGACAGTGATGGGACAATGGGGATTATTATAGACAGTGATGGGACAATGGGGATTATTATAGACAGTGATGGGACAATGAGGATTATTATAGACAGTGATGGGACAATGGGGATTATTATAGACAGTGATGGGACATTGGGGATTATTATAGACAGTGATGGGACAATGGGGATTATTATAGACAGTGAGGGACAATGGGGATTATTATAGTCAGTGATTGGACAATGGGGATTATTATAGACAGTGATGGGACAATGGGGATTATTATAGACAGTGATGGGTCAATGGGGATTATTATAGTCAGTGATGAGACAATGGGGACTATTATAGACAGTGATGAGACAATGGGGATTATTATAGATAGTGATGGGACAATGGGGATTATTATAGACAGTGATGAGTCAATGGGAATTATTATAGACAGTGATGAGACAATGGGGATTATTGTAGACAGTGCTGGGACAATGAGGATTATTATAGACAGTGATGGGACAATGTGGAATATTATAGACAGTGATGAGACAATGGGGATTATTATAGACAGTGATGAGACAATGGGGATTATTATAGACAGAGATGGGACAATGAGGATTATTATAGACAGTGATGGGACAATGAGGATTATTATAAAAAGAGATGGGACAATGGGGATTATTATAGACAGTGATGAGACATTGGGGATTATTATAGACAGTGATGGGACAATGGGGATTATTATAGACAGTGAGGGACAATGGGGATTATTATAGTCAGTGATTGGACAATGGGGATTATTATAGACAGTGATGGGACAATGGGGATTATTATAGACAGTGATGGGTCAATGGGGATTATTATAGACAGTGATGAGACAATGGGGACTATTATAGACAGTGATGAGACAATGGGGATTATTATAGATAGTGATGGGACAATGGGGATTATTATAGACAGTGATGAGTCAATGGGAATTATTATAGACAGTGATGAGACAATGGGGATTATTGTAGACAGTGCTGGGACAATGAGGATTATTATAGACAGTGATGGGACAATGTGGATTATTATAGACAGTGATGAGACAATGGGGATTATTATAGACAGTGATGAGACAATGGGGATTATTATAGACAGTGATGGGACAATGGGGATTATTATAGACAGTGATGGGACAATGAGGATTATTAGAGACAGTGATGGGACAATGGGGATTATTATAGACAGTGATGAGACAATGGGGATTATTATCGACAGTGATGGGACAATGGGGATTATTATAGACAGTGAGGGGCAATGGGGATTATTATAGACAGTGATGAGACAATGGGGATTATTATAGACAGTGATGGGACAATGGGGATTGTTATAGACAGTGATGGGACAATGGGGATTATTATATGCAGTGATGGGACAATGGGGATTATTATAGTCAGTGATTGGACAATGGGGATTATTACAGACAGTGATGGGACAATGGGGATTATTCTAGACAGTGATGGGTCAAAGGGGATTATTTTCGACAGTGATGAGACAATGGGGATTATTATAGACAGTGATGGGACAATGGGGATTAATATAGACAGTGATGAGACAATGGGGATTATTATAAACAGTGATGGGACAATGGGGATCATTTTAGAGAGTGATGAGACAATGGGGATTATTACAGACAGTGATGGGACAATGGGCATTATTATAGACAGTGATGAGACAATGGGGATTATTATAGACAGTGATGGGACAATGGGGATGATTATAGGCAGTGATGGGACGAAGAGGATTATTATAGACAGTGATGGGACAATGGGGATTATAATAGACAGTGATGAGACAATGGAGATTATTATAGACAGTGATGAGACAATGGGGATTATTATAGACAGTGATGGGACAATGGGGATTATTATGGACAGTGATGGGACAATGAGAATTATTTTAGACAGTGATGGGACAATGGGGATTATTATAGACAGTGATGGGACATTGGGGATTATTATAGACAGTGATGGGACAATGGGGATTATTATAGACAGTGAGGAACAATGGGGATTATTATAGTCAGTGATTGGACAATGGGGATTATTATAGACAGTGATGAGACAATGGGGATTATTCTATGCAGTGATGGGACAATGGGGATTATTATAGTCAGTGATTGGACAATGGGGATTATTACAGACAGTGATGGGACAATGGGGATTATTATCGACAGTGATGGGTCAATGGGGATTATTTTCGACAGTGATGAGACAATGTGGATTATTATAGACAGTGATGATACAATAAGGGGATTATTATAGACAGTGATGGGACAATGGGGATTATTATAGACAATGATGGGATAATGGGGATTATTATAGACAGTGATGGCTCAATGGGGATTATTATAGACAGTGATGGGACAATGGGGATTATTAGAGCCAGTGATGAGACAATGAGGATTAATATAGACAGCGTTGGGACAATGGGGATCATTATAGACAGTGATGATACAATAAGGGGATTATTATAGACAGTGATGGGACAATGGGGATTATTATAGACAATGATGGGATAATGGGGATTATTATAGACAGTGATGGCTCAATGGGGATTATTATCGACAGTGATGAGACAATGGGGATTATTATAGACAGTGATGGGACAATGGGGATTATTATAGACAGTGATGGGACAATGGGAATTATTATGGACAGTGATGGGACAATGGGGATTATTATAGACAGTGATGGTACAATGGGGATTATTATAGACAGTGATGGGACAATGAGGATTATTATAGACAGTGATGGGACAATGGGGATTATTATAGACAGTGATGGGACAATGGGGATTATTATAGACAGTGATGGGACAATGGGGATTATTATAGACAGTGATGGGACAATGGGGATTATTATAGACAGTGATGGGACAATGAGGATTATTATAGACAGTGATGGGACAATGGGGATTATTATAGACAGTGATGGGACATTGGGGATTATTATAGACAGTGATGGGACAATGGGGATTATTATAGACAGTGAGGGACAATGGGGATTATTATAGTCAGTGATTGGACAATGGGGATTATTATAGACAGTGATGGGACAATGGGGATTATTATAGACAGTGATGGGTCAATGGGGATTATTATAGTCAGTGATGAGACAATGGGGACTATTATAGACAGTGATGAGACAATGGGGATTATTGTAGACAGTGCTGGGACAATGAGGATTATTATAGACAGTGATGGGACAATGTGGATTATTATAGACAGTGATGAGACAATGGGGATTATTATAGACAGTGATGAGACAATGGGGATTATTATAGACAGAGATGGGACAATGAGGATTATTATAGACAGTGATGGGACAATGAGGATTATTATAAAAAGAGATGGGACAATGGGGATTATTATAGACAGTGAGGGACAATGGGGATTATTATAGTCAGTGATTGGACAATGGGGATTATTATAGACAGTGATGGGACAATGGGGATTATTATAGACAGTGATGGGTCAATGGGGATTATTATAGACAGTGATGAGACAATGGGGACTATTATAGACAGTGATGAGACAATATGGATTATTATAGATAGTGATGTAAAAATGGGGATTATTATAGACAGTGATGAGTCAATGGGAATTATTATAGACAGTGATGAGACAATGGGGATTATTTTAGACAGTGCTGGGACAATGAGGATTATTATAGACAGTGATGGGACAATGTGGATTATTATAGACAGTGATGAGACAATGGGGATTATTATAGACAGTGATGAGACAATGGGGATTATTATAGACAGTGATGGGACAATGGGGATTATTATAGACAGTGATGGGACAATGAGGATTATTAGAGACAGTGATGGGACAATGGGGATTATTATAGACAGTGATGAGACAATGGGGATTATTATCGACAGTGATGGGACAATGGGGATTATTATAGACAGTGAGGGGCAATGGGGATTATTATAGACAGTGATGAGACAATGGGGATTATTATAGACAGTGATGGGACAATGGGGATTGTTATAGGCAGTGATGGCTCAATGGGGATTATTATCGACAGTGATGAGACAATGGGGATTACTATAGACAGTGATGGGACAATGGGGATTATTATAGACAGTGATGGGACAATGGGGATTATTATGGACAGTGATGGGACAATGGGGATTATTATAGACAGTGATGGTACAATGGGGATTATTATAGACAGTGATGGGACAATGAGGATTATTATAGACAGTGATGGGACAATGGGGATTATTATAGACAGTGATGGGACAATGGGGATTATTATAGACAGTGATGGGACAATGGGGATTATTATAGACAGTGATGGGACAATGGGGATTATTATAGACAGTGATGGGACAATGAGGATTATTATAGACAGTGATGGGACAATGGGGATTATTATAGACAGTGATGGGACATTGGGGATTATTATAGACAGTGATGGGACAATGGGGATTATTATAGACAGTGAGGGACAATGGGGATTATTATAGTCAGTGATTGGACAATGGGGATTATTATAGACAGTGATGGGACAATGGGGATTATTATAGACAGTGATGGGTCAATGGGGATTATTATAGTCAGTGATGAGACAATGGGGACTATTATAGACAGTGATGAGACAATGGGGATTATTATAGATAGTGATGGGACAATGGGGATTATTATAGACAGTGATGAGTCAATGGGAATTATTATAGACAGTGATGAGACAATGGGGATTATTGTAGACAGTGCTGGGACAATGAGGATTATTATAGACAGTGATGGGACAATGTGGATTATTATAGACAGTGATGAGACAATGGGGATTATTATAGACAGTGATGAGACAATGGGGATTATTATAGACAGAGATGGGACAATGAGGATTATTATAGACAGTGATGGGACAATGAGGATTATTATAAAAAGAGATGGGACAATGGGGATTATTATAGACAGTGATGGGACATTGGGGATTATTATAGACAGTGATGGGACAATGGGGATTATTATAGACAGTGAGGGACAATGGGGATTATTATAGTCAGTGATTGGACAATGGGGATTATTATAGACAGTGATGGGACAATGGGGATTATTATAGACAGTGATGGGTCAATGGGGATTATTATAGACAGTGATGAGACAATGGGGACTATTATAGACAGTGATGAGACAATGGGGATTATTATAGATAGTGATGGGACAATGGGGATTATTATAGACAGTGATGAGTCAATGGGAATTATTATAGACAGTGATGAGACAATGGGGATTAGTGTAGACAGTGCTGGGACAATGAGGATTATTATAGACAGTGATGGGACAATGTGGATTAGTATAGACAGTGATGAGACAATGGGGATTATTATAGACAGTGATGAGACAATGGGGATTATTATAGACAGTGATGGGACAATGGGGATTATTATAGACAGTGATGGGACAATGAGGATTATTATAGACAGTGATGGTACAATGGGGATTATTATAGACAGTGATGGGACAATGAGGATTATTATAGACAGTGATGGGACAATGGGGATTATTATAGACAGTGATGGGACAATGGGGATTATTATAGACAGTGATGGGACAATGGGGATTATTATAGACAGTGATGGGACAATGGGGATTATTATAGACAGTGATGGGACAATGAGGATTATTATAGACAGTGATGGGACAATGGGGATTATTATAGACAGTGATGGGACATTGGGGATTATTATAGACAGTGATGGGACAATGGGGATTATTATAGACAGTGAGGGACAATGGGGATTATTATAGTCAGTGATTGGACAATGGGGATTATTATAGACAGTGATGGGACAATGGGGATTATTATAGACAGTGATGGGTCAATGGGGATTATTATAGTCAGTGATGAGACAATGGGGACTATTATAGACAGTGATGAGTCAATGGGAATTATTATAGACAGTGATGAGACAATGGGGATTATTTTAGACAGTGCTGGGACAATGAGGATTATTATAGACAGTGATGGGACAATGTGGATTATTATAGACAGTGATGAGACAATGGGGATTATTATAGACACTGATGAGACAATGGGGATTATTATAGACAGTGATGGGACAATGGGGATTATTATAGACAGTGATGGGACAATGAGGATTATTAGAGACAGTGATGGGACAATGGGGATTATTATAGACAGTGATGAGACAATGGGGATTATTATAGACAGAGATGGGACAATGAGGATTATTATAGACAGTGATGGGACAATGAGGATTATTATAAAAAGAGATGGGACAATGGGGATTATTATAGACAGTGATGGGACATTGGGGATTATTATAGACAGTGATGGGACAATGGGGATTATTATAGACAGTGAGGGACAATGGGGATTATTATAGTCAGTGATTGGACAATGGGGATTATTATAGACAGTGATGGGACAATGGGGATTATTATAGACAGTGATGGGTCAATGGGGATTATTATAGACAGTGATGAGACAATGGGGACTATTATAGACAGTGATGAGACAATGGGGATTATTATAGATAGTGATGGGACAATGGGGATTATTATAGACAGTGATGAGTCAATGGGAATTATTATAGACAGTGATGAGACAATGGGGATTATTTTAGACAGTGCTGGGACAATGAGGATTATTATAGACAGTGATGGGACAATGTGGATTATTATAGACAGTGATGAGACAATGGGGATTATTATAGACAGTGATGAGACAATGGGGATTATTATAGACAGTGATGGGACAATGGGGATTATTATAGACAGTGATGGGACAATGAGGATTATTAGAGACAGTGATGGGACAATGGGGATTATTATAGACAGTGATGAGACAATGGGGATTATTATCGACAGTGATGGGACAATGGGGATTATTATAGACAGTGAGGGGCAATGGGGATTATTATAGACAGTGATGAGACAATGGGGATTATTATAGACAGTGATGGGACAATGGGGATTGTTATAGGCAGTGATGGCTCAATGGGGATTATTATCGACAGTGATGAGACAATGGGGATTACTATAGACAGTGATGGGACAATGGGGATTATTATAGACAGTGATGGGACAATGGGGATTATTATGGACAGTGATGGGACAATGGGGATTATTATAGACAGTGATGGTACAATGGGGATTATTATAGACAGTGATGGGACAATGAGGATTATTATAGACAGTGATGGGACAATGGGGATTATTATAGACAGTGATGGGACAATGGGGATTATTATAGACAGTGATGGGACAATGGGGATTATTATAGACAGTGATGGGACAATGGGGATTATTATAGACAGTGATGGGACAATGAGGATTATTATAGACAGTGATGGGACAATGGGGATTATTATAGACAGTGATGGGACATTGGGGATTATTATAGACAGTGATGGGACAATGGGGATTATTATAGACAGTGAGGGACAATGGGGATTATTATAGTCAGTGATTGGACAATGGGGATTATTATAGACAGTGATGGGACAATGGGGATTATTATAGACAGTGATGGGTCAATGGGGATTATTATAGTCAGTGATGAGACAATGGGGACTATTATAGACAGTGATGAGACAATGGGGATTATTATAGATAGTGATGGGACAATGGGGATTATTATAGACAGTGATGAGTCAATGGGAATTATTATAGACAGTGATGAGACAATGGGGATTATTGTAGCCAGTGCTGGGACAATGAGGATTATTATAGACAGTGATGGGACAATGTGGAATATTATAGACAGTGATGAGACAATGGGGATTATTATAGACAGTGATGAGACAATGGGGATTATTATAGACAGAGATGGGACAATGAGGATTATTATAGACAGTGATGGGACAATGAGGATTATTATAAAAAGAGATGGGACAATGGGGATTATTATAGACAGTGATGAGACATTGGGGATTATTATAGACAGTGATGGGACAATGGGGATTATTATAGACAGTGAGGGACAATGGGGATTATTATAGTCAGTGATTGGACAATGGGGATTATTATAGACAGTGATGGGACAATGGGGATTATTATAGACAGTGATGGGTCAATGGGGATTATTATAGACAGTGATGAGACAATGGGGACTATTATAGACAGTGATGAGACAATGGGGATTATTATAGATAGTGATGGGACAATGGGGATTATTATAGACAGTGATGAGTCAATGGGAATTATTATAGACAGTGATGAGACAATGGGGATTATTGTAGACAGTGCTGGGACAATGAGGATTATTATAGACAGTGATGGGACAATGTGGATTATTATAGACAGTGATGAGACAATGGGGATTATTATAGACAGTGATGAGACAATGGGGATTATTATAGACAGTGATGGGACAATGGGGATTATTATAGACAGTGATGGGACAATGAGGATTATTAGAGACAGTGATGGGACAATGGGGATTATTATAGACAGTGATGAGACAATGGGGATTATTATCGACAGTGATGGGACAATGGGGATTATTATAGACAGTGAGGGGCAATGGGGATTATTATAGACAGTGATGAGACAATGGGGATTATTATAGACAGTGATGGGACAATGGGGATTGTTATAGACAGTGATGGGACAATGGGGATTATTATATGCAGTGATGGGACAATGGGGATTATTATAGTCAGTGATTGGACAATGGGGATTATTACAGACAGTGATGGGACAATGGGGATTATTCTAGACAGTGATGGGTCAAAGGGGATTATTTTCGACAGTGATGAGACAATGGGGATTATTATAGACAGTGATGGGACAATGGGGATTAATATAGACAGTGATGAGACAATGGGGATTATTATAAACAGTGATGGGACAATGGGGATCATTTTAGAGAGTGATGAGACAATGGGGATTATTACAGACAGTGATGGGACAATGGGCATTATTATAGACAGTGATGAGACAATGGGGATTATTATAGACAGTGATGGGACAATGGGGATGATTATAGGCAGTGATGGGACGAAGAGGATTATTATAGACAGTGATGGGACAATGGGGATTATAATAGACAGTGATGAGACAATGGAGATTATTATAGACAGTGATGAGACAATGGGGATTATTATAGACAGTGATGGGACAATGGGGATTATTATGGACAGTGATGGGACAATGAGAATTATTTTAGACAGTGATGGGACAATGGGGATTATTATAGACAGTGATGGGACATTGGGGATTATTATAGACAGTGATGGGTCAATGGGGATTATTATAGACAGTGAGGAACAATGGGGATTATTATAGTCAGTGATTGGACAATGGGGATTATTTTCGACAGTGATGAGACAATGGGGATTATTCTATGCAGTGATGGGACAATGGGGATTATTATAGTCAGTGATTGGACAATGGGGATTATTACAGACAGTGATGGGACAATGGGGATTATTATCGACAGTGATGGGTCAATGGGGATTATTTTCGACAGTGATGAGACAATGTGGATTATTATAGACAGTGATGAGACAATGGGGATTAATATAGACCGTGATGGGACAATGAGGATTATTATAGACAGTGATGAGACAATGGGAATTATTACAGACAGTGATGAGACAATGGGGATTATTGTAGACAGTGCTGGGATAATGAGGATTATTATAGACAGTGATGGGACAATGTGGATTATTATAGACAGTGATGGGACAATGGGGATTATTATAGACAGTGATGAGACAATGGGGATTATTATAGACAGTGATGAGACAATGGGGATTATTATAGACAGAGATGGGACAATGAGGATTATTATAGACAGCGATGGGACAATGGGGATTATTATAGACAGTGATGAGACAATGGGGATTATTGTAGACAGTGATGAGACAATGGGGATTATTATAGCAGTGATGAGACAATGGGGATTATTATAGACAGTGATGGGACAATGAGGATTATTATAGACAGTGATGGGACAATGGGGATTATTATAGACAGTGATGGGACACTTGGGATTATTTTGACAGTGATGGGTCAATGATGATTATTATAGACAGTGATGAGACAATGGGGATTATTATTGACAGCGATGGGACAATGGGGATTATTATAGACAGTGATGGGACAATGAGGATTATTATAGACAGTGATGAGACAATGGGGAATATTATAGAGAGTGATGGGACAATGGGGATTATTATAGACAGTGATGAGACAAAAGGGATTATTATAGATAGTGATGAGACAATGGGGTTTATTATAGACAATGATGAGACAATGGGGAATAATATAGACAGTGATGGGACAATGGGGATTATTATGGACAGTGAGGGACAATGAGGATTATTATAGACAGTGATGGGACAATGGGGATTATTATAGACAGTGATGGGACAATGAGAATTATTATAGACAGTGATGGGACAATGGGGATTATTATAGACTGTGATGGGACAATGGGGATTATTATAGACAGTGATGAGACAATGGGGATTAATACAGACAGTGATGAGACAATGGGGATTATTATAGACAGTGATGGGACAATGGCGATTATTTAAGACAGTGATGAGACAATGGGGATTATTATAGACAGTGATGGGACAATGGGGATTATTAGAGACAGTGATGAGACAATGAGGATTAATATAGACAGCGATGGGACAATGGGGATCATTATAGACAGTGATGAGACAATAAGGGGATTATTATAGACAGTGATGGGACAATGGGGATTATTATAGACAGTGATGGGATAAAGGGGATTATTATAGACAGTGATGGGTCAATGGGGATTATTATAGACAGTGATGAGACAATGGGGATTATTATAGACAGTGATGGGACAATGGGGATTATTATAGACAGTGATGGGACAATGGGGATTATTTTAGACAGTGATGAGAAAATGGGGATTATTATAGACAGTAATGGGACAATGGGGATTATTATAGACAGTGATGGGACAATGAGGTTTATTATAGACAGTGATGGGACAATGGGGATTATTATATACAGTGATGGGACAATGGGGATTATTAGAGCCAGTGATGGGACAATGGGGATTATTATAGACAGTGATGGGACAATGGGGATTATTATAGACAGTGATGGGACAATGGGGATTATTAGAGCCAGTGATGAGACAATGAGGATTAATATAGACAGCGATGGGACAATGGGGATCATTATAGACAGTGATGATACAATAAGGGGATTATTATAGACAGTGATGGGACAATGGGGATTATTATAGACAATGATGGGATAATGGGGATTATTATAGACAGTGATGGCTCAATGGGGATTATTATCGACAGTGATGAGACAATGGGGATTATTATAGACAGTGATGGGACAATGGGGATTATTATAGACAGTGATGGGACAATGGGGATTATTATGGACAGTGATGGGACAATGGGGATTATTATAGACAGTGATGGTACAATGGGGATTATTATAGACAGTGATGGGACAATGAGGATTATTATAGACAGTGATGGGACAATGGGGATTATTATAGACAGTGATGGGACAATGGGGATTATTATAGACAGTGATGGGACAATGGGGATTATTATAGACAGTGATGGGACAATGGGGATTATTATAGACAGTGATGGGACAATGGGGATAATTATAGACAGTGATGGGACAATGGGGATTATTATAGACAGTGATGGGACAATGAGGATTATTATAGACAGTGATGGGACAATGGGGATTATTATAGACAGTGATGGGACATTGGGGATTATTATAGACAGTGATGGGACAATGGGGATTATTATAGACAGTGAGGGACAATGGGGATTATTATAGTCAGTGATTGGACAATGGGGATTATTATAGACAGTGATGGGACAATGGGGATTATTATAGACAGTGATGGGTCAATGGGGATTATTATAGTCAGTGATGAGACAATGGGGACTATTATAGACAGTGATGAGACAATGGGGATTATTGTAGACAGTGCTGGGACAATGAGGATTATTATAGACAGTGATGGGACAATGTGGATTATTATAGACAGTGATGAGACAATGGGGATTATTATAGACAGTGATGAGACAATGGGGATTATTATAGACAGAGATGGGACAATGAGGATTATTATAGACAGTGATGGGACAATGAGGATTATTATAAAAAGAGATGGGACAATGGGGATTATTATAGACAGTGATGGGACATTGGGGATTATTATAGACAGTGATGGGACAATGGGGATTATTATAGACAGTGAGGGACAATGGGGATTATTATATTCAGTGATTGGACAATGGGGATTATTATAGACAGTGATGGGACAATGAGGTTTATTATAGACAGTGATGGGACAATGGGGATTATTATATACAGTGATGGGACAATGGGGATTATTAGAGCCAGTGATGGGACAATGGGGATTATTATAGACAGTGATGGGACAATGGGGATTATTATAGACAGTGATGGGACAATGGGGATTATTAGAGCCAGTGATGAGACAATGAGGATTAATATAGACAGCGATGGGACAATGGGGATCATTATAGACAGTGATGATACAATAAGGGGATTATTATAGACAGTGATGGGACAATGGGGATTATTATAGACAATGATGGGATAATGGGGATTATTATAGACAGTGATGGCTCAATGGGGATTATTATCGACAGTGATGAGACAATGGGGATTATTATAGACAGTGATGGGACAATGGGGATTATTATAGACAGTGATGGGACAATGGGGATTATTATGGACAGTGATGGGACAATGGGGATTATTATAGACAGTGATGGTACAATGGGGATTATTATAGACAGTGATGGGACAATGAGGATTATTATAGACAGTGATGGGACAATGGGGATTATTATAGACAGTGATGGGACAATGGGGATTATTATAGACAGTGATGGGACAATGGGGATTATTATAGACAGTGATGGGACAATGGGGATTATTATAGACAGTGATGGGACAATGAGGATTATTATAGACAGTGATGGGACAATGGGGATTATTATAGACAGTGATGGGACATTGGGGATTATTATAGACAGTGATGGGACAATGGGGATTATTATAGACAGTGAGGGACAATGGGGATTATTATAGTCAGTGATTGGACAATGGGGATTATTATAGACAGTGATGGGACAATGGGGATTATTATAGACAGTGATGGGTCAATGGGGATTATTATAGTCAGTGATGAGACAATGGGGACTATTATAGACAGTGATGAGACAATGGGGATTATTGTAGACAGTGCTGGGACAATGAGGATTATTATAGGCAGTGATGGGACAATGTGGATTATTATAGACAGTGATGAGACAATGGGGATTATTATAGACAGTGATGAGACAATGGGGATTATTATAGACAGAAATGGGACAATGAGGATTATTATAGACAGTGATGGGACAATGAGGATTATTATAAAAAGAGATGGGACAATGGGGATTATTATAGACAGTGATGGGACATTGGGGATTATTATAGACAGTGATGGGACAATGGGGATTATTATAGACAGTGAGGGACAATGGGGATTATTATAGTCAGTGATTGGACAATGGGGATTATTATAGACAGTGATGGGACAATGGGGATTATTATAGACAGTGATGGGTCAATGGGGATTATTATAGACAGTGATGAGACAATGGGGACTATTATAGACAGTGATGAGACAATGGGGATTATTATAGATAGTGATGGGACAATGGGGATTATTATAGACAGTGATGAGTCAATGGGAATTATTATAGACAGTGATGAGACAATGGGGATTATTTTAGACAGTGCTGGGACAATGAGGATTATTATAGACAGTGATGGGACAATGTGGATTATTATAGACAGTGATGAGACAATGGGGATTATTATAGACAGTGATGAGACAATGGGGATTATTATAGACAGTGATGGGACAATGGGGATTATTATAGACAGTGATGGGACAATGAGGATTATTAGAGACAGTGATGGGACAATGGGGATTATTATAGACAGTGATGAGACAATGGGGATTATTATCGACAGTGATGGGACAATGGGGATTATTATAGACAGTGAGGGGCAATGGGGATTATTATAGACAGTGATGAGACAATGGGGATTATTATAGACAGTGATGGGACAATGGGGATTGTTATAGGCAGTGATGGCTCAATGGGGATTATTATCGACAGTGATGAGACAATGGGGATTACTATAGACAGTGATGGGACAATGGGGATTATTATAGACAGTGATGGGACAATGGGGATTATTATGGACAGTGATGGGACAATGGGGATTATTATAGACAGTGATGAGACAATGGGGATTATTATAGACAGTGATGGGACAATGAGGATTATTATAGACAGTGATGGGACAATGGGGATTATTATAGACAGTGATGGGACAATGGGGATTATTATAGACAGTGATGAGACAATGGGGATTATTATAGACAGTGATGGGACAATGGGGATTATTATAGAGAGTGATGGGACAATGAGGATTATTATAGACAGTGATGGGACAATGGGGATTATTATAGACAGTGATGGGACATTGGGGATTATTATAGACAGTGATGGGACAATGGGGATTATTATAGACAGTGAGGGACAATGGGGATTATTATAGTCAGTGATTGGACAATGGGGATTATTATAGACAGTGATGGGACAATGGGGATTATTATAGACAGTGATGGGTCAATGGGGATTATTATAGTCAGTGATGAGACAATGGGGACTATTATAGACAGTGATGAGACAATGGGGATTATTATAGATAGTGATGGGACAATGGGGATTATTATAGACAGTGATGAGTCAATGGGAATTATTATAGACAGTGATGAGACAATGGGGATTATTGTAGACAGTGCTGGGACAATGAGGATTATTATAGACAGTGATGGGACAATGTGGATTATTATAGACAGTGATGAGACAATGGGGATTATTATAGACAGTGATGAGACAATGGGGATTATTATAGACAGAGATGGGACAATGAGGATTATTATAGACAGTGATGGGACAATGAGGATTATTATAAAAAGAGATGGGACAATGGGGATTATTATAGACAGTGATGGGACATTGGGGATTATTATAGACAGTGATGGGACAATGGGGATTATTATAGACAGTGAGGGACAATGGGGATTATTATAGTCAGTGATTGGACAATGGGGATTATTATAGACAGTGATGGGACAATGGGGATTATTATAGACAGTGATGGGTCAATGGGGATTATTATAGACAGTGATGAGACAATGGGGACTATTATAGACAGTGATGAGACAATGGGGATTATTATAGATAGTGATGGGACAATGGGGATTATTATAGACAGTGATGAGTCAATGGGAATTATTATAGACAGTGATGAGACAATGGGGATTATTGTAGACAGTGCTGGGACAATGAGGATTATTATAGACAGTGATGGGACAATGTGGATTAGTATAGACAGTGATGAGACAATGGGGATTATTATAGACAGTGATGAGACAATGGGGATTATTATAGACAGTGATGGGACAATGGGGATTATTATAGACAGTGATGGGACAATGAGGATTATTAGAGACAGTGATGGGACAATGGGGATTATTATAGACAGTGATGAGACAATGGGGATTATTATCGACAGTGATGGGACAATGGGGATTATTATAGACAGTGAGGGGCAATGGGGATTATTATAGACAGTGATGAGACAATGGGGATTATTATAGACAGTGATGGGACAATGGGGATTGTTATAGACAGTGATGGGACAATGGGGATTATTATATGCAGTGATGGGACAATGGGGATTATTATAGTCAGTGATTGGACAATGGGGATTATTACAGACAGTGATGGGACAATGGGGATTATTCTAGACAGTGATGGGTCAAAGGGGATTATTTTCGACAGTGATGAGACAATGGGGATTATTATAGACAGTGATGGGACAATGGGGATTAATATAGACAGTGATGAGACAATGGGGATTATTATAAACAGTGATGGGACAATGGGGATTATTTTAGAGAGTGATGAGACAATGGGGATTATTACAGACAGTGATGAGACAATGGGGATTATTATAGCAGTGATGAGACAATGGGGATTATTATAGACAGTGATGGGACAATGGGGATTATTAGAGACAGTGATGGGACAATGGGGATTATTATAGACAGTGATTCGACAATGGGGATTATGATAGACAGTGATGGTACAACGGGGATTATTATAGACAGTGATGGTACAATGGGGATTATTATAGACAGTGAGGGACAATGGGGATTATTATAGACAGTGATGGGACAATGGGGATTATTATAGACAGTGATGGGACAATGTGGATTATTGTAGACAGTGATGGGACAATTGGGATTATTACAGACAGTGATGGGACAATGCGGATTATTATAGACAGTGATGAGACAATGGGGAATAATATAGACAGTGATGGGACAATGGGGATTATTATGGACAGTGAGGGACAATGAGGATTATTATAGACAGTGATGGGACAATGGGGATTATTATAGACAGTGATGGGACAATGAGAATTATTATAGACAGTGATGGGACAATGGGGATTATTATAGACTGTGATGGGACAATGGGGATTATTATAGACAGTGATGAGACAATGGGGATTAATACAGACAGTGATGAGACAATGGGGATTATTATAGACAGTGATGGGACAATGGCGATTATTTAAGACAGTGATGAGACAATGGGGATTATTATAGACAGTGATGGGACAATGGGGATTATTAGAGACAGTGATGAGACAATGAGGATTAATATAGACAGCGATGGGACAATGGGGATCATTATAGACAGTGATGAGACAATAAGGGGATTATTATAGACAGTGATGGGACAATGGGGATTATTATAGACAGTGATGGGATAAAGGGGATTATTATAGACAGTGATGGGTCAATGGGGATTATTATAGACAGTGATGAGACAATGGGGATTATTATAGACAGTGATGGGACAATGGGGATTATTATAGACAGTGATGGGACAATGGGGATTATTTTAGACAGTGATGAGAAAATGGGGATTATTATAGACAGTAATGGGACAATGGGGATTATTATAGACAGTGATGGGACAATGAGGTTTATTATAGACAGTGATGGGACAATGGGGATTATTATATACAGTGATGGGACAATGGGGATTATTAGAGCCAGTGATGGGACAATGGGGATTATTATAGACAGTGATGGGACAATGGGGATTATTATAGACAGTGATGGGACAATGGGGATTATTAGAGCCAGTGATGGGACAATGGGGATTATTATAGACAGTGAGGGACAATGGGGATTAATACAGACAGTGATGAGACAATGGGGATTATTATAGACAGTGATGGGACAATGGCGATTATTTAAGACAGTGATGAGACAATGGGGATTATTATAGACAGTGATGGGACAATGGGGATTATTTAAGACAGTGATGAGACAATGGGGAATATTATAGAGAGTGATGGGACAATGGGGATTATTATAGACAGTGATGAGACAAAAGGGATTATTATAGATAGTGATGAGACAATGGGGTTTATTATAGACAATGATGAGACAATGGGGAATAATATAGACAGTGATGGGACAATGGGGATTATTATGGACAGTGAGGGACAATGAGGATTATTATAGACAGTGATGGGACAATGGGGATTATTATAGACAGTGATGGGACAATGAGAATTATTATAGACAGTGATGGGACAATGGGGATTATTATAGACTGTGATGGGACAATGGGGATTATTATAGACAGT
This sequence comes from Pristiophorus japonicus, assembly GCF_044704955.1. Lineage (NCBI taxonomy): Eukaryota > Metazoa > Chordata > Chondrichthyes > Pristiophoridae > Pristiophorus > Pristiophorus japonicus. The sequence goes on from NW_027251113.1 coordinate 1,150,915, forward strand.
GATGAGACAATGGGGATTAATACAGACAGTGATGAGACAATGGGGATTATTATAGACAGTGATGGGACAATGGCGATTATTTAAGACAGTGATGAGACAATGGGGATTATTATAGACAGTGATGGGACAATGGGGATTATTAGAGACAGTGATGAGACAATGAGGATTAATATAGACAGCGATGGGACAATGGGGATCATTATAGACAGTGATGAGACAATAAGGGGATTATTATAGACAGTGATGGGACAATGGGGATTATTATAGACAGTGATGGGATAAAGGGGATTATTATAGACAGTGATGGGTCAATGGGGATTATTATAGACAGTGATGAGACAATGGGGATTATTATAGACAGTGATGGGACAATGGGGATTATTATAGACAGTGATGGGACAATGGGGATTATTTTAGACAGTGATGAGAAAATGGGGATTATTATAGACAGTAATGGGACAATGGGGATTATTATAGACAGTGATGGGACAATGAGGTTTATTATAGACAGTGATGGGACAATGGGGATTATTATATACAGTGATGGGACAATGGGGATTATTAGAGCCAGTGATGGGACAATGGGGATTATTATAGACAGTGATGGGACAATGGGGATTATTATAGACAGTGATGGGACAATGGGGATTATTAGAGCCAGTGATGAGACAATGAGGATTAATATAGACAGCGATGGGACAATGGGGATCATTATAGACAGTGATGATACAATAAGGGGATTATTATAGACAGTGATGGGACAATGGGGATTATTATAGACAATGATGGGATAATGGGGATTATTATAGACAGTGATGGCTCAATGGGGATTATTATCGACAGTGATGAGACAATGGGGATTATTATAGACAGTGATGGGACAATGGGGATTATTATAGACAGTGATGGGACAATGGGGATTATTATGGACAGTGATGGGACAATGGGGATTATTATAGACAGTGATGGTACAATGGGGATTATTATAGACAGTGATGGGACAATGAGGATTATTATAGACAGTGATGGGACAATGGGGATTATTATAGACAGTGATGGGACAATGGGGATTATTATAGACAGTGATGGGACAATGGGGATTATTATAGACAGTGATGGGACAATGGGGATTATTATAGACAGTGATGGGACAATGGGGATAATTATAGACAGTGATGGGACAATGGGGATTATTATAGACAGTGATGGGACAATGAGGATTATTATAGACAGTGATGGGACAATGGGGATTATTATAGACAGTGATGGGACATTGGGGATTATTATAGACAGTGATGGGACAATGGGGATTATTATAGACAGTGAGGGACAATGGGGATTATTATAGTCAGTGATTGGACAATGGGGATTATTATAGACAGTGATGGGACAATGGGGATTATTATAGACAGTGATGGGTCAATGGGGATTATTATAGTCAGTGATGAGACAATGGGGACTATTATAGACAGTGATGAGACAATGGGGATTATTGTAGACAGTGCTGGGACAATGAGGATTATTATAGACAGTGATGGGACAATGTGGATTATTATAGACAGTGATGAGACAATGGGGATTATTATAGACAGTGATGAGACAATGGGGATTATTATAGACAGAGATGGGACAATGAGGATTATTATAGACAGTGATGGGACAATGAGGATTATTATAAAAAGAGATGGGACAATGGGGATTATTATAGACAGTGATGGGACATTGGGGATTATTATAGACAGTGATGGGACAATGGGGATTATTATAGACAGTGAGGGACAATGGGGATTATTATATTCAGTGATTGGACAATGGGGATTATTATAGACAGTGATGGGACAATGAGGTTTATTATAGACAGTGATGGGACAATGGGGATTATTATATACAGTGATGGGACAATGGGGATTATTAGAGCCAGTGATGGGACAATGGGGATTATTATAGACAGTGATGGGACAATGGGGATTATTATAGACAGTGATGGGACAATGGGGATTATTAGAGCCAGTGATGAGACAATGAGGATTAATATAGACAGCGATGGGACAATGGGGATCATTATAGACAGTGATGATACAATAAGGGGATTATTATAGACAGTGATGGGACAATGGGGATTATTATAGACAATGATGGGATAATGGGGATTATTATAGACAGTGATGGCTCAATGGGGATTATTATCGACAGTGATGAGACAATGGGGATTATTATAGACAGTGATGGGACAATGGGGATTATTATAGACAGTGATGGGACAATGGGGATTATTATGGACAGTGATGGGACAATGGGGATTATTATAGACAGTGATGGTACAATGGGGATTATTATAGACAGTGATGGGACAATGAGGATTATTATAGACAGTGATGGGACAATGGGGATTATTATAGACAGTGATGGGACAATGGGGATTATTATAGACAGTGATGGGACAATGGGGATTATTATAGACAGTGATGGGACAATGGGGATTATTATAGACAGTGATGGGACAATGAGGATTATTATAGACAGTGATGGGACAATGGGGATTATTATAGACAGTGATGGGACATTGGGGATTATTATAGACAGTGATGGGACAATGGGGATTATTATAGACAGTGAGGGACAATGGGGATTATTATAGTCAGTGATTGGACAATGGGGATTATTATAGACAGTGATGGGACAATGGGGATTATTATAGACAGTGATGGGTCAATGGGGATTATTATAGTCAGTGATGAGACAATGGGGACTATTATAGACAGTGATGAGACAATGGGGATTATTGTAGACAGTGCTGGGACAATGAGGATTATTATAGGCAGTGATGGGACAATGTGGATTATTATAGACAGTGATGAGACAATGGGGATTATTATAGACAGTGATGAGACAATGGGGATTATTATAGACAGAGATGGGACAATGAGGATTATTATAGACAGTGATGGGACAATGAGGATTATTATAAAAAGAGATGGGACAATGGGGATTATTATAGACAGTGATGGGACATTGGGGATTATTATAGACAGTGATGGGACAATGGGGATTATTATAGACAGTGAGGGACAATGGGGATTATTATAGTCAGTGATTGGACAATGGGGATTATTATAGACAGTGATGGGACAATGGGGATTATTATAGACAGTGATGGGTCAATGGGGATTATTATAGACAGTGATGAGACAATGGGGACTATTATAGACAGTGATGAGACAATGGGGATTATTATAGATAGTGATGGGACAATGGGGATTATTATAGACAGTGATGAGTCAATGGGAATTATTATAGACAGTGATGAGACAATGGGGATTATTTTAGTCAGTGCTGGGACAATGAGGATTATTATAGACAGTGATGGGACAATGTGGATTATTATAGACAGTGATGAGACAATGGGGATTATTATAGACAGTGATGAGACAATGGGGATTATTATAGACAGTGATGGGACAATGGGGATTATTATAGACAGTGATGGGACAATGAGGATTATTAGAGACAGTGATGGGACAATGGGGATTATTATAGACAGTGATGAGACAATGGGGATTATTATCGACAGTGATGGGACAATGGGGATTATTATAGACAGTGAGGGGCAATGGGGATTATTATAGACAGTGATGAGACAATGGGGATTATTATAGACAGTGATGGGACAATGGGGATTGTTATAGGCAGTGATGGCTCAATGGGGATTATTATCGACAGTGATGAGACAATGGGGATTACTATAGACAGTGATGGGACAATGGGGATTATTATAGACAGTGATGGGACAATGGGGATTATTATGGACAGTGATGGGACAATGGGGATTATTATAGACAGTGATGAGACAATGGGGATTATTATAGACAGTGATGGGACAATGAGGATTATTATAGACAGTGATGGGACAATGGGGATTATTATAGACAGTGATGGGACAATGGGGATTATTATAGACAGTGATGAGACAATGGGGATTATTATAGACAGTGATGGGACAATGGGGATTATTATAGAGAGTGATGGGACAATGAGGATTATTATAGACAGTGATGGGACAATGGGGATTATTATAGACAGTGATGGGACATTGGGGATTATTATAGACAGTGATGGGACAATGGGGATTATTATAGACAGTGAGGGACAATGGGGATTATTATAGTCAGTGATTGGACAATGGGGATTATTATAGACAGTGATGGGACAATGGGGATTATTATAGACAGTGATGGGTCAATGGGGATTATTATAGTCAGTGATGAGACAATGGGGACTATTATAGACAGTGATGAGACAATGGGGATTATTATAGATAGTGATGGGACAATGGGGATTATTATAGACAGTGATGAGTCAATGGGAATTATTATAGACAGTGATGAGACAATGGGGATTATTGTAGACAGTGCTGGGACAATGAGGATTATTATAGACAGTGATGGGACAATGTGGATTATTATAGACAGTGATGAGACAATGGGGATTATTATAGACAGTGATGAGACAATGGGGATTATTATAGACAGAGATGGGACAATGAGGATTATTATAGACAGTGATGGGACAATGAGGATTATTATAAAAAGAGATGGGACAATGGGGATTATTATAGACAGTGATGGGACATTGGGGATTATTATAGACAGTGATGGGACAATGGGGATTATTATAGACAGTGAGGGACAATGGGGATTATTATAGTCAGTGATTGGACAATGGGGATTATTATAGACAGTGATGGGACAATGGGGATTATTATAGACAGTGATGGGTCAATGGGGATTATTATAGACAGTGATGAGACAATGGGGACTATTATAGACAGTGATGAGACAATGGGGATTATTATAGATAGTGATGGGACAATGGGGATTATTATAGACAGTGATGAGTCAATGGGAATTATTATAGACAGTGATGAGACAATGGGGATTATTGTAGACAGTGCTGGGACAATGAGGATTATTATAGACAGTGATGGGACAATGTGGATTAGTATAGACAGTGATGAGACAATGGGGATTATTATAGACAGTGATGAGACAATGGGGATTATTATAGACAGTGATGGGACAATGGGGATTATTATAGACAGTGATGGGACAATGAGGATTATTAGAGACAGTGATGGGACAATGGGGATTATTATAGACAGTGATGAGACAATGGGGATTATTATCGACAGTGATGGGACAATGGGGATTATTATAGACAGTGAGGGGCAATGGGGATTATTATAGACAGTGATGAGACAATGGGGATTATTATAGACAGTGATGGGACAATGGGGATTGTTATAGACAGTGATGGGACAATGGGGATTATTATATGCAGTGATGGGACAATGGGGATTATTATAGTCAGTGATTGGACAATGGGGATTATTACAGACAGTGATGGGACAATGGGGATTATTCTAGACAGTGATGGGTCAAAGGGGATTATTTTCGACAGTGATGAGACAATGGGGATTATTATAGACAGTGATGGGACAATGGGGATTAATATAGACAGTGATGAGACAATGGGGATTATTATAAACAGTGATGGGACAATGGGGATTATTTTAGAGAGTGATGAGACAATGGGGATTATTACAGACAGTGATGAGACAATGGGGATTATTATAGCAGTGATGAGACAATGGGGATTATTATAGACAGTGATGGGACAATGGGGATTATTAGAGACAGTGATGGGACAATGGGGATTATTATAGACAGTGATTCGACAATGGGGATTATGATAGACAGTGATGGTACAACGGGGATTATTATAGACAGTGATGGTACAATGGGGATTATTATAGACAGTGAGGGACAATGGGGATTATTATAGACAGTGATGGGACAATGGGGATTATTATAGACAGTGATGGGACAATGTGGATTATTGTAGACAGTGATGGGACAATTGGGATTATTACAGACAGTGATGGGACAATGCGGATTATTATAGACAGTGATGAGACAATGGGGAATAATATAGACAGTGATGGGACAATGGGGATTATTATGGACAGTGAGGGACAATGAGGATTATTATAGACAGTGATGGGACAATGGGGATTATTATAGACAGTGATGGGACAATGAGAATTATTATAGACAGTGATGGGACAATGGGGATTATTATAGACTGTGATGGGACAATGGGGATTATTATAGACAGTGATGAGACAATGGGGATTAATACAGACAGTGATGAGACAATGGGGATTATTATAGACAGTGATGGGACAATGGCGATTATTTAAGACAGTGATGAGACAATGGGGATTATTATAGACAGTGATGGGACAATGGGGATTATTAGAGACAGTGATGAGACAATGAGGATTAATATAGACAGCGATGGGACAATGGGGATCATTATAGACAGTGATGAGACAATAAGGGGATTATTATAGACAGTGATGGGACAATGGGGATTATTATAGACAGTGATGGGATAAAGGGGATTATTATAGACAGTGATGGGTCAATGGGGATTATTATAGACAGTGATGAGACAATGGGGATTATTATAGACAGTGATGGGACAATGGGGATTATTATAGACAGTGATGGGACAATGGGGATTATTTTAGACAGTGATGAGAAAATGGGGATTATTATAGACAGTAATGGGACAATGGGGATTATTATAGACAGTGATGGGACAATGAGGTTTATTATAGACAGTGATGGGACAATGGGGATTATTATATACAGTGATGGGACAATGGGGATTATTAGAGCCAGTGATGGGACAATGGGGATTATTATAGACAGTGATGGGACAATGGGGATTATTATAGACAGTGATGGGACAATGGGGATTATTAGAGCCAGTGATGAGACAATGAGGATTAATATAGACAGCGATGGGACAATGGGGATCATTATAGACAGTGATGATACAATAAGGGGATTATTATAGACAGTGATGGGACAATGGGGATTATTATAGACAATGATGGGATAATGGGGATTATTATAGACAGTGATGGCTCAATGGGGATTATTATCGACAGTGATGAGACAATGGGGATTATTATAGACAGTGATGGGACAATGGGGATTATTATAGACAGTGATGGGACAATGGGGATTATTATGGACAGTGATGGGACAATGGGGATTATTATAGACAGTGATGGTACAATGGGGATTATTATAGACAGTGATGGGACAATGAGGATTATTATAGACAGTGATGGGACAATGGGGATTATTATAGACAGTGATGGGACAATGGGGATTATTATAGACAGTGATGGGACAATGGGGATTATTATAGACAGTGATGGGACAATGGGGATTATTATAGACAGTGATGGGACAATGGGGATAATTATAGACAGTGATGGGACAATGGGGATTATTATAGACAGTGATGGGACAATGAGGATTATTATAGACAGTGATGGGACAATGGGGATTATTATAGACAGTGATGGGACATTGGGGATTATTATAGACAGTGATGGGACAATGGGGATTATTATAGACAGTGAGGGACAATGGGGATTATTATAGTCAGTGATTGGACAATGGGGATTATTATAGACAGTGATGGGACAATGGGGATTATTATAGACAGTGATGGGTCAATGGGGATTATTATAGTCAGTGATGAGACAATGGGGACTATTATAGACAGTGATGAGACAATGGGGATTATTGTAGACAGTGCTGGGACAATGAGGATTATTATAGACAGTGATGGGACAATGTGGATTATTATAGACAGTGATGAGACAATGGGGATTATTATAGACAGTGATGAGACAATGGGGATTATTATAGACAGAGATGGGACAATGAGGATTATTATAGACAGTGATGGGACAATGAGGATTATTATAAAAAGAGATGGGACAATGGGGATTATTATAGACAGTGATGGGACATTGGGGATTATTATAGACAGTGATGGGACAATGGGGATTATTATAGACAGTGAGGGACAATGGGGATTATTATATTCAGTGATTGGACAATGGGGATTATTATAGACAGTGATGGGACAATGAGGTTTATTATAGACAGTGATGGGACAATGGGGATTATTATATACAGTGATGGGACAATGGGGATTATTAGAGCCAGTGATGGGACAATGGGGATTATTATAGACAGTGATGGGACAATGGGGATTATTATAGACAGTGATGGGACAATGGGGATTATTAGAGCCAGTGATGAGACAATGAGGATTAATATAGACAGCGATGGGACAATGGGGATCATTATAGACAGTGATGATACAATAAGGGGATTATTATAGACAGTGATGGGACAATGGGGATTATTATAGACAATGATGGGATAATGGGGATTATTATAGACAGTGATGGCTCAATGGGGATTATTATCGACAGTGATGAGACAATGGGGATTATTATAGACAGTGATGGGACAATGGGGATTATTATAGACAGTGATGGGACAATGGGGATTATTATGGACAGTGATGGGACAATGGGGATTATTATAGACAGTGATGGTACAATGGGGATTATTATAGACAGTGATGGGACAATGAGGATTATTATAGACAGTGATGGGACAATGGGGATTATTATAGACAGTGATGGGACAATGGGGATTATTATAGACAGTGATGGGACAATGGGGATTATTATAGACAGTGATGGGACAATGGGGATTATTATAGACAGTGATGGGACAATGAGGATTATTATAGACAGTGATGGGACAATGGGGATTATTATAGACAGTGATGGGACATTGGGGATTATTATAGACAGTGATGGGACAATGGGGATTATTATAGACAGTGAGGGACAATGGGGATTATTATAGTCAGTGATTGGACAATGGGGATTATTATAGACAGTGATGGGACAATGGGGATTATTATAGACAGTGATGGGTCAATGGGGATTATTATAGTCAGTGATGAGACAATGGGGACTATTATAGACAGTGATGAGACAATGGGGATTATTGTAGACAGTGCTGGGACAATGAGGATTATTATAGACAGTGATGGGACAATGTGGATTATTATAGACAGTGATGAGACAATGGGGATTATTATAGACAGTGATGAGACAATGGGGATTATTATAGACAGAGATGGGACAATGAGGATTATTATAGACAGTGATGGGACAATGAGGATTATTATAAAAAGAGATGGGACAATGGGGATTATTATAGACAGTGATGGGACATTGGGGATTATTATAGACAGTGATGGGACAATGGGGATTATTATAGACAGTGAGGGACAATGGGGATTATTATAGTCAGTGATTGGACAATGGGGATTATTATAGACAGTGATGGGACAATGGGGATTATTATAGACAGTGATGGGTCAATGGGGATTATTATAGACAGTGATGAGACAATGGGGACTATTATAGACAGTGATGAGACAATGGGGATTATTATAGATAGTGATGGGACAATGGGGATTATTATAGACAGTGATGAGTCAATGGGAATTATTATAGACAGTGATGAGACAATGGGGATTATTTTAGACAGTGCTGGGACAATGAGGATTATTATAGACAGTGATGGGACAATGTGGATTATTATAGACAGTGATGAGACAATGGGGATTATTATAGACAGTGATGAGACAATGGGGATTATTATAGACAGTGATGGGACAATGGGGATTATTATAGACAGTGATGGGACAATGAGGATTATTAGAGACAGTGATGGGACAATGGGGATTATTATAGACAGTGATGAGACAATGGGGATTATTATCGACAGTGATGGGACAATGGGGATTATTATAGACAGTGAGGGGCAATGGGGATTATTATAGACAGTGATGAGACAATGGGGATTATTATAGACAGTGATGGGACAATGGGGATTGTTATAGGCAGTGATGGCTCAATGGGGATTATTATCGACAGTGATGAGACAATGGGGATTACTATAGACAGTGATGGGACAATGGGGATTATTATAGACAGTGATGGGACAATGGGGATTATTATGGACAGTGATGGGACAATGGGGATTATTATAGACAGTGATGAGACAATGGGGATTATTATAGACAGTGATGGGACAATGAGGATTATTATAGACAGTGATGGGACAATGGGGATTATTATAGACAGTGATGGGACAATGGGGATTATTATAGACAGTGATGAGACAATGGGGATTATTATAGACAGTGATGGGACAATGGGGATTATTATAGAGAGTGATGGGACAATGAGGATTATTATAGACAGTGATGGGACAATGGGGATTATTATAGACAGTGATGGGACATTGGGGATTATTATAGACAGTGATGGGACAATGGGGATTATTATAGACAGTGAGGGACAATGGGGATTATTATAGTCAGTGATTGGACAATGGGGATTATTATAGACAGTGATGGGACAATGGGGATTATTATAGACAGTGATGGGTCAATGGGGATTATTATAGTCAGTGATGAGACAATGGGGACTATTATAGACAGTGATGAGACAATGGGGATTATTATAGATAGTGATGGGACAATGGGGATTATTATAGACAGTGATGAGTCAATGGGAATTATTATAGACAGTGATGAGACAATGGGGATTATTGTAGACAGTGCTGGGACAATGAGGATTATTATAGACAGTGATGGGACAATGTGGATTATTATAGACAGTGATGAGACAATGGGGATTATTATAGACAGAGATGGGACAATGAGGATTATTATAGACAGTGATGGGACAATGAGGATTATTATAAAAAGAGATGGGACAATGGGGATTATTATAGACAGTGATGGGACATTGGGGATTATTATAGACAGTGATGGGACAATGGGGATTATTATAGACAGTGAGGGACAATGGGGATTATTATAGTCAGTGATTGGACAATGGGGATTATTATAGACAGTGATGGGACAATGGGGATTATTATAGACAGTGATGGGTCAATGGGGATTATTATAGACAGTGATGAGACAATGGGGACTATTATAGACAGTGATGAGACAATGGGGATTATTATAGATAGTGATGGGACAATGGGGATTATTATAGACAGTGATGAGTCAATGGGAATTATTATAGACAGTGATGAGACAATGGGGATTATTGTAGACAGTGCTGGGACAATGAGGATTATTATAGACAGTGATGGGACAATGTGGATTAGTATAGACAGTGATGAGACAATGGGGATTATTATAGACAGTGATGAGACAATGGGGATTATTATAGACAGTGATGGGACAATGGGGATTATTATAGACAGTGATGGGACAATGAGGATTATTAGAGACAGTGATGGGACAATGGGGATTATTATAGACAGTGATGAGACAATGGGGATTATTATCGACAGTGATGGGACAATGGGGATTATTATAGACAGTGAGGGGCAATGGGGATTATTATAGACAGTGATGAGACAATGGGGATTATTATAGACAGTGATGGGACAATGGGGATTGTTATAGACAGTGATGGGACAATGGGGATTATTATATGCAGTGATGGGACAATGGGGATTATTATAGTCAGTGATTGGACAATGGGGATTATTACAGACAGTGATGGGACAATGGGGATTATTCTAGACAGTGATGGGTCAAAGGGGATTATTTTCGACAGTGATGAGACAATGGGGATTATTATAGACAGTGATGGGACAATGGGGATTAATATAGACAGTGATGAGACAATGGGGATTATTATAAACAGTGATGGGACAATGGGGATTATTTTAGAGAGTGATGAGACAATGGGGATTATTACAGACAGTGATGAGACAATGGGGATTATTATAGCAGTGATGAGACAATGGGGATTATTATAGACAGTGATGGGACAATGGGGATTATTAGAGACAGTGATGGGACAATGGGGATTATTATAGACAGTGATTCGACAATGGGGATTATGATAGACAGTGATGGTACAACGGGGATTATTATAGACAGTGATGGTACAATGGGGATTATTATAGACAGTGAGGGACAATGGGGATTATTATAGACAGTGATGGGACAATGGGGATTATTATAGACAGTGATGGGACAATGTGGATTATTGTAGACAGTGATGGGACAATTGGGATTATTACAGACAGTGATGGGACAATGCGGATTATTATAGACAGTGATGAGACAATGGGGATTATTATAGAGAGTGATGAGACAATGGGGATTATTATAGACAGTGGTGGGACAATGGGGATTATTATAGACAGTGATGGGACAATGGGGATTAATTAGGCAGTGATGGGACAATGGGGATTAATATAGTCAGTGATGGGACAATGAGGATTATTATAGACAGTGATGGGACAATGGGGATTATTATAGACAGTGATGGGACAATGGCGATTATTATAGACAGTGATGAGACAATGGGGATTATTATAGACAGTGATGAGACCATGAGGATTATTATAGACAGTGATGGGACAAAGGGGATTATTATAGACAGTGATGAGACAATAAAGATTATTATAGACAGTGATGGGACAATGGGGATTATTATAGACAGTGATGGGACAATGGGGATTATTATAGACAGTGATGAGACAATGGGGATTAATATAGACAGTGATGGGACAATGAGGATTATTATAGACAGTGATGGGACAATGGGGATTATTATAGACAGTGATGAGACAATAAAGATTATTATAGACAGTGATGGGACAATGGGGATTATTATCGACAGTGATGGGATAATGGGGATTATTATAGACAGTGATGAGACAATGGGGATTATTGTAGACAGTGATGAGACAATGGGGATTATTATAGACAGTGGTGGGACAATGGGGATTATTATAGACAGTGATGGGACAATGGGGATTATTATAGACAGTGATGGTACAACGGGGATTATTATAGACAGTGATGGGACAATGGGGATTATTATAGACAGTGAGGGATAATGCGGATTATTAGAGACAGTGATGGGACAATGGGGATTAATATAGACAGTGATGGGACAATGTGGATTATTATAGACAGTGATGGGACAATTGGGATTATTACAGACAGTGATGGGACAATGCGGATTATTACAGACAGTGATGAGACAATGGGGATTATTATACAGAGTGATGAGACAATGGGGATTATTATAGACAGTGATGGGACAATGGGGATTATTATAGACAGTGATGGGACAATGGGGATTATTATAGACAGTGAGGGACAATGAGGATTATTATAGACAGTGATGGGACAATGGGGATTATTATAGACAGTGATGGGACAATGAGGATTATTATCGACAGTGATGGGACAACGGGGATTATTATAGACTGTGATGGGACAATGGGGATTATTATAGACAGTGATGAGACAATGGGGATTAATATAGACAGTGATGAGACAATGGGGATTATTATAGACAGTGATGGGACAATGGCGATTATTGAAGACAGTGATGAGACAATGGGGATTATTATAGACAGTGATGGGACAATGGGGATTACTATAGACAGTGATGGGACAATGGGGATTATTATAGACAGTGATGGGACAATGGGGATTATTAGAGACAGTGATGAGACAATGAGGATTAATATAGACAGCGATGGGTCAATGGGGATCATTATAGTCAGTGATGAGACAATGGGGACTATTATAGACAGTGATGAGACAATGGGGATTATTGTAGACAGTGCTGGGACAATGAGGATTATTATAGACAGTGATGGGACAATGTGGATTATTATAGACAGTGATGAGACAATGGGGATTATTATAGACAGTGATGAGACAATGGGGATTATTATAGACAGAGATGGGACAATGAGGATTATTATAGACAGTGATGGGACAATGAGGATTATTATAAAAAGAGATGGGACAATGGGGATTATTATAGACAGTGATGGGACATTGGGGATTATTATAGACAGTGATGGGACAATGGGGATTATTATAGACAGTGAGGGACAATGGGGATTATTATAGTCAGTGATTGGACAATGGGGATTATTATAGACAGTGATGGGACAATGGGGATTATTATAGACAGTGATGGGTCAATGGGGATTATTATAGACAGTGATGAGACAATGGGGACTATTATAGACAGTGATGAGACAATGGGGATTATTATAGATAGTGATGGGACAATGGGGATTATTATAGACAGTGATGAGTCAATGGGAATTATTATAGACAGTGATGAGACAATGGGGATTATTTTAGACAGTGCTGGGACAATGAGGATTATTATAGACAGTGATGGGACAATGTGGATTATTATAGACAGTGATGAGACAATGGGGATTATTATAGACAGTGATGAGACAATGGGGATTATTATAGACAGTGATGGGACAATGGGGATTATTATAGACAGTGATGGGACAATGAGGATTATTAGAGACAGTGATGGGACAATGGGGATTATTATAGACAGTGATGAGACAATGGGGATTATTATCGACAGTGATGGGACAATGGGGATTATTATAGACAGTGAGGGGCAATGGGGATTATTATAGACAGTGATGAGACAATGGGGATTATTATAGACAGTGATGGGACAATGGGGATTGTTATAGGCAGTGATGGCTCAATGGGGATTATTATCGACAGTGATGAGACAATGGGGATTACTATAGACAGTGATGGGACAATGGGGATTATTATAGACAGTGATGGGACAATGGGGATTATTATGGACAGTGATGGGACAATGGGGATTATTATAGACAGTGATGAGACAATGGGGATTATTATAGACAGTGATGGGACAATGAGGATTATTATAGACAGTGATGGGACAATGGGGATTATTATAGACAGTGATGGGACAATGGGGATTATTATAGACAGTGATGAGACAATGGGGATTATTATAGACAGTGATGGGACAATGGGGATTATTATAGAGAGTGATGGGACAATGAGGATTATTATAGACAGTGATGGGACAATGGGGATTATTATAGACAGTGATGGGACATTGGGGATTATTATAGACAGTGATGGGACAATGGGGATTATTATAGACAGTGAGGGACAATGGGGATTATTATAGTCAGTGATTGGACAATGGGGATTATTATAGACAGTGATGGGACAATGGGGATTATTATAGACAGTGATGGGTCAATGGGGATTATTATAGTCAGTGATGAGACAATGGGGACTATTATAGACAGTGATGAGACAATGGGGATTATTATAGATAGTGATGGGACAATGGGGATTATTATAGACAGTGATGAGTCAATGGGAATTATTATAGACAGTGATGAGACAATGGGGATTATTGTAGACAGTGCTGGGACAATGAGGATTATTATAGACAGTGATGGGACAATGTGGATTATTATAGACAGTGATGAGACAATGGGGATTATTATAGACAGTGATGAGACAATGGGGATTATTATAGACAGAGATGGGACAATGAGGATTATTATAGACAGTGATGGGACAATGAGGATTATTATAAAAAGAGATGGGACAATGGGGATTATTATAGACAGTGATGGGACATTGGGGATTATTATAGACAGTGATGGGACAATGGGGATTATTATAGACAGTGAGGGACAATGGGGATTATTATAGTCAGTGATTGGACAATGGGGATTATTATAGACAGTGATGGGACAATGGGGATTATTATAGACAGTGATGGGTCAATGGGGATTATTATAGACAGTGATGAGACAATGGGGACTATTATAGACAGTGATGAGACAATGGGGATTATTATAGATAGTGATGGGACAATGGGGATTATTATAGACAGTGATGAGTCAATGGGAATTATTATAGACAGTGATGAGACAATGGGGATTATTGTAGACAGTGCTGGGACAATGAGGATTATTATAGACAGTGATGGGACAATGTGGATTAGTATAGACAGTGATGAGACAATGGGGATTATTATAGACAGTGATGAGACAATGGGGATTATTATAGACAGTGATGGGACAATGGGGATTATTATAGACAGTGATGGGACAATGAGGATTATTAGAGACAGTGATGGGACAATGGGGATTATTATAGACAGTGATGAGACAATGGGGATTATTATCGACAGTGATGGGACAATGGGGATTATTATAGACAGTGAGGGGCAATGGGGATTATTATAGACAGTGATGAGACAATGGGGATTATTATAGACAGTGATGGGACAATGGGGATTGTTATAGACAGTGATGGGACAATGGGGATTATTATATGCAGTGATGGGACAATGGGGATTATTATAGTCAGTGATTGGACAATGGGGATTATTACAGACAGTGATGGGACAATGGGGATTATTCTAGACAGTGATGGGTCAAAGGGGATTATTTTCGACAGTGATGAGACAATGGGGATTA
This sequence comes from Pristiophorus japonicus, assembly GCF_044704955.1. Taxonomy (NCBI): domain Eukaryota; kingdom Metazoa; phylum Chordata; class Chondrichthyes; family Pristiophoridae; genus Pristiophorus; species Pristiophorus japonicus. The sequence continues at coordinate 1,167,237 of NW_027251113.1, forward strand.
TTATAGACAGTGATGGGACAATGGGGATTAATATAGACAGTGATGAGACAATGGGGATTATTATAAACAGTGATGGGACAATGGGGATTATTTTAGAGAGTGATGAGACAATGGGGATTATTACAGACAGTGATGAGACAATGGGGATTATTATAGCAGTGATGAGACAATGGGGATTATTATAGACAGTGATGGGACAATGGGGATTATTAGAGACAGTGATGGGACAATGGGGATTATTATAGACAGTGATTCGACAATGGGGATTATGATAGACAGTGATGGTACAACGGGGATTATTATAGACAGTGATGGTACAATGGGGATTATTATAGACAGTGAGGGACAATGGGGATTATTATAGACAGTGATGGGACAATGGGGATTATTATAGACAGTGATGGGACAATGTGGATTATTGTAGACAGTGATGGGACAATTGGGATTATTACAGACAGTGATGGGACAATGCGGATTATTATAGACAGTGATGAGACAATGGGGATTATTATAGAGAGTGATGAGACAATGGGGATTATTATAGACAGTGGTGGGACAATGGGGATTATTATAGACAGTGATGGGACAATGGGGATTAATTAGGCAGTGATGGGACAATGGGGATTAATATAGTCAGTGATGGGACAATGAGGATTATTATAGACAGTGATGGGACAATGGGGATTATTATAGACAGTGATGGGACAATGGCGATTATTATAGACAGTGATGAGACAATGGGGATTATTATAGACAGTGATGAGACCATGAGGATTATTATAGACAGTGATGGGACAAAGGGGATTATTATAGACAGTGATGAGACAATAAAGATTATTATAGACAGTGATGGGACAATGGGGATTATTATAGACAGTGATGGGACAATGGGGATTATTATAGACAGTGATGAGACAATGGGGATTAATATAGACAGTGATGGGACAATGAGGATTATTATAGACAGTGATGGGACAATGGGGATTATTATAGACAGTGATGAGACAATAAAGATTATTATAGACAGTGATGGGACAATGGGGATTATTATCGACAGTGATGGGATAATGGGGATTATTATAGACAGTGATGAGACAATGGGGATTATTGTAGACAGTGATGAGACAATGGGGATTATTATAGACAGTGGTGGGACAATGGGGATTATTATAGACAGTGATGGGACAATGGGGATTATTATAGACAGTGATGGTACAACGGGGATTATTATAGACAGTGATGGGACAATGGGGATTATTATAGACAGTGAGGGATAATGCGGATTATTAGAGACAGTGATGGGACAATGGGGATTAATATAGACAGTGATGGGACAATGTGGATTATTATAGACAGTGATGGGACAATTGGGATTATTACAGACAGTGATGGGACAATGCGGATTATTACAGACAGTGATGAGACAATGGGGATTATTATACAGAGTGATGAGACAATGGGGATTATTATAGACAGTGATGGGACAATGGGGATTATTATAGACAGTGATGGGACAATGGGGATTATTATAGACAGTGAGGGACAATGAGGATTATTATAGACAGTGATGGGACAATGGGGATTATTATAGACAGTGATGGGACAATGAGGATTATTATCGACAGTGATGGGACAACGGGGATTATTATAGACTGTGATGGGACAATGGGGATTATTATAGACAGTGATGAGACAATGGGGATTAATATAGACAGTGATGAGACAATGGGGATTATTATAGACAGTGATGGGACAATGGCGATTATTGAAGACAGTGATGAGACAATGGGGATTATTATAGACAGTGATGGGACAATGGGGATTACTATAGACAGTGATGGGACAATGGGGATTATTATAGACAGTGATGGGACAATGGGGATTATTAGAGACAGTGATGAGACAATGAGGATTAATATAGACAGCGATGGGTCAATGGGGATCATTATAGACAGTGATGAGACAATAAGGGGATTATTATAGACAGTGATGGGACAATGGGGATTATTATAGACAATGATGGGATAATGGGGATTATTATAGACACTGATGGCTCAATGGGGATTATTATCGACAGTGATGAGGCAATGGGGATTATTATAGACAGTGATGGGACAATGGGGATTATTATAGACAGTGATGGGACAATGGGGATTATTATGGACAGTGATGGGACAATGAGGATTATTATAGACAGTGATGGGACAATGGGGATTATTATAGACAGTGATAGGACAATGGGGATTATTATAGAGAGTAATGGGACAATGGGGATTATTATAGACAGTGATGGGACAATGAGGATTATTATAAAAAGAGATGGGACAATGGGGATTATTTTGACAGTGATGGGACATTGGGGATTATTATAGACAGTGATGGGACAATGGGGATTATTATAGACAGTGAGGGACAATGGGGATTATTATAGTCAGTGATTGGACAATGGAGATTATTATAGACAGTGATGGGACAATGGGGATTATTATAGACAGTGATGGGTCAATGGGGATTATTATAGACAGTGATGAGACAATGGGGACTATTATAGACAGTGATGAGACAATGGGGATTATTATAGATAGTGATGGGACAATGGGGATTATTATAGACAGTGATGAGTCAATGGGAATTATTATAGACATTGATGAGACAATGGGGATTATTGTAGACAGTGCTGGGACAATGAGGATTATTATAGACAGTGATGGGACAATGTGGATTATTACAGACAGTGATGAGACAATGGGGATTATTATAGACAGTGATGAGACAATGGGGATTATTATAGACAGAGATGGGACAATGAGGATTATTATAGACAGTGATGGGACAATGAGGATTATTGTAAAAAGAGATGGGACAATGGGGATTATTATAGACAGTGATGGGACATTGGGGATTATTATAGACAGTGATGGGACAATGGGGATTATTATAGACAGTGAGGGACAATGGGGATTATTATAGTCAGTGATTGGACAATGGGGATTATTATAGACAGTGATGGGACAATGGGGATTATTATAGACAGTGATGGGTCAATGGGGATTATTATAGACAGTGATGAGACAATGGGGACTATTATAGACAGTGATGAGACAATGGGGATTATTATAGATAGTGATGGGACAATGGGGATTATTATAGACAGTGATGAGTCAATGGGAATTTTTATAGACAGTGATGAGACAATGGGGATTATTGTAGACAGTGCTGGGACAATGAGGATTATTATAGACAGTGATGGGACAATGTGGATTATTATAGACAGTGTTGAGACAATGGGGATTATTACAGACAGTGATGAGACAATGGGGATTATTATAGACAGAGATGGGACAATGAGGATTACTATAGACAGCGATGGGACAATGGGGATTATTATAGACAGTGATGAGACAATGGGGATTATTATAGCAGTGATGAGACAATGGGGATTATTATAGACAGTGATGGGACAATGAGGATTATTATAGACAATGATGGGACAATGGGGATTATTACAGACAGTGATGAGACAATGGGGATTATTATAGACAGTGATGGGACAATGGGGATTATTATAGACAGTGATGAGACAATGGGGATTATGATAGACAGTGATGGTACAACGGGGATTATTATAGACAGTGATGGTACAATGGGGATTATTATAGACAGTGAGGGACAATGGGGATTATTATAGACAGTGATAGGACAATGGGGATTATTATAGACAGTGATGGGACAATGTGGATTATTGTAGACAGTGATGGGACAATTGGGATTATTACAGACAGTGATGGGACAATGCGGATTATTATAGACAGTGATGAGACAATGGGGATTATTATAGAGAGTGATGAGACAATGGGGATTATTATAGACAGTGGTGGGACAATGGGGATTATTATAGACAGTGATGGGACAATGGGGATTATTTAGGCAGTGATGGGACAATGGGGATTAATATAGTCAGTGATGGGACAATGAGGATTATTATAGACAGTGATGGGACAATGGGGATTATTATAGACAGTGATGGGACAATGGCGATTATTATAGACAGTGATGAGACAATGGGGATTATTATAGACAGTGATGAGACCATGAGGATTATTATAGACAGTGATGGGACAAAGGGGATTATTATAGACAGTGATGAGACAATAAAGATTATTATAGACAGTGATGGGACAATGGGGATTATTATAGACAGTGATGGGACAATGGGGATTATTATAGACAGTGATGAGACAATGGGGATTATTATAGACAGTGATGGGACAATGAGGATTATTATAGACAGTGATGGGACAATGGGGATTATTATAGACAGTGATGAGACAATAAAGATTATTATAGACAGTGATGGGACAATGGGGATTATTATCGACAGTGATGGGATAATGGGGATTATTATAGACAGTGATGAGACAATGGGGATTATTGTAGACAGTGATGAGACAATGGGGATTATTATAGACAGTGGTGGGACAATGGGGATTATTATAGACAGTGATGGGACAATGGGGATTATTATAGACAGTGATGGTACAACGGGGATTATTATAGACAGTGATGGGACAATGGGGATTATTATAGACAGTGAGGGATAATGCGGATTATTAGAGACAGTGATGGGACAATGGGGATTAATATAGACAGTGATGGGACAATGTGGATTATTATAGACAGTGATGGGACAATTGGGATTATTACAGACAGTGATGGGACAATGCGGATTATTATAGACAGTGATGAGACAATGGGGATTATTATACAGAGTGATGAGACAATGGGGATTATTATAGACAGTGATGGGACAATGGGGATTATTATAGACAGTGATGGGACAATGGGGATTATTATAGACAGTGAGGGACAATGAGGATTATTATAGACAGTGATGGGACAATGGGGATTATTATAGACAGTGATGGGACAATGAGGATTATTATCGACAGTGATGGGACAACGGGGATTATTATAGACTGTGATGGGACAATGGGGATTATTATAGACAGTGATGAGACAATGGGGATTAATATAGACAGTGATGAGACAATGGGGATTATTATAGACAGTGATGGGACAATGGCGATTATTGAAGACAGTGATGAGACAATGGGGATTATTATAGACAGTGATGGGACAATGGGGATTACTATAGACAGTGATGGGACAATGGGGATTATTATAGACAGTGATGGGACAATGGGGATTATTAGAGACAGTGATGAGACAATGAGGATTAATATAGACAGCGATGGGACAATGGGGATCATTATAGACAGTGATGAGACAATAAGGGGATTATTATAGACAGTGATGGGTCAATGGGGATTATTATAGACAATGATGGGATAATGGGGATTATTATAGACAGTGATGGCTCAATGGGGATTATTATCGACAGTGATGAGGCAATGGGGATTATTATAGACAGTGATGGGACAATGGGGATTATTATAGACAGTGATGGGACAATGGGGATTATTATGGACAGTGATGGGACAATGAGGATTATTATAGACAGTGATGGGACAATGGGGATTATTATAGACAGTGATAGGACAATGGGGATTATTATAGACAGTGATGGGACAATGGGGATTATTATAGACAGTGATGGGACAATGAGGATTATTATAAAAAGAGATGGGACAATGGGGATTATTTTGACAGTGATGGGACATTGGGGATTATTATAGACAGTGATGGGACAATGGGGATTATTATAGACAGTGAGGGACAATGGGGATTATTATAGTCAGTGATTGGACAATGGGGATTATTATAGACAGTGATGGGACAATGGGGATTATTATAGACAGTGATGGGTCAATGGGGATTATTATAGACAGTGATGAGACAATGGGGACTATTATAGACAGTGATGAGACAATGGGGATTATTATAGATAGTGATGGGACAATGGGGATTATTATAGACAGTGATGAGTCAATGGGAATTATTATAGACATTGATGAGACAATGGGGATTATTGTAGACAGTGCTGGGACAATGAGGATTATTATAGACAGTGATGGGACAATGTGGATTATTACAGACAGTGATGAGACAATGGGGATTATTATAGACAGTGATGAGACAATGGGGATTATTATAGACAGAGATGGGACAATGAGTGATTATTATAGACAGTGATGGGACAATGAGGATTATTGTAAAAAGAGATGGGACAATGGGGATTATTATAGACAGTGATGGGACATTGGGGATTATTATAGACAGTGATGGGACAATGGGGATTATTATAGACAGTGAGGGACAATGGGGATTATTATAGTCAGTGATTGGACAATGGGGATTATTATAGACAGTGATGGGACAATGGGGATTATTATAGACAGTGATGGGTCAATGGGGATTATTATAGACAGTGATGAGACAATGGGGACTATTATAGACAGTGATGAGACAATGGGGATTATTATAGATAGTGATGGGACAATGGGGATTATTATAGACAGTGATGAGTCAATGGGAATTTTTATAGACAGTGATGAGACAATGGGGATTATTGTAGACAGTGCTGGGACAATGAGGATTATTATAGACAGTGATGGGACAATGTGGATTATTATAGACAGTGATGAGACAATGGGGATTATTATAGACAGTGATGAGACAATGGGGATTATTATAGACAGAGATGGGACAATGAGGATTACTATAGACAGCGATGGGACAATGGGGATTATTATAGACAGTGATGAGACAATGGGGATTATTATAGCAGTGATGAGACAATGGGGATTATTATAGACAGTGATGGGACAATGAGGATTATTATAGACAATGATGGGACAATGGGGATTATTATAGACAGTGATGAGACAATGGGGATTATTATAGACAGTGATGGGACAATGGGGATTATTATAGACAGTGATGGGACAATGGGGATTATTATAGACAGTGATGGGACAATGAGGATTATTAGAGACAGTGATGGGACAATGGGGATTATTATAGACAGTGATGAGACAATGGGGATTATTATCGACAGTGATGGGACAATGGGGATTATTATAGACAGTGAGGGGCAATGGGGATTATTATAGACAGTGATGAGACAATGGGGATTATTATAGACAGTGATGGGACAATGGGGATTGTTATAGTCAGTGATGGGACAATGGGGATTATTATATGCAGTGATGGGACAATGGGGATTATTATAGTCAGTGATTGGACAATGGGGATTATTACAGACAGTGATGGGACAATGGGGATTATTCTAGACAGTGATGGGTCAATGGGGATTATTTTCGACAGTGATGAGACAATGGGGATTATTATAGACAGTGATGGGACAATGGGGATTAATATAGACAGTGATGAGACAATGGGGATTATTATAAACAGTGATGGGACAATGTGGATTATTATAGACAGTGATGGGACATTTGGGATTATTACAGACAGTGATGGGACAATGCGGATTATTATAGACAGTGATGAGACAATGGGGATTATTATAGAGAGTGATGAGACAATGGGGATTATTATAGACAGTAGTGGGACAATGGGGATTATTATAGACAGTGATGGGACAATGGGGATTATTTAGACAGTGATGGGACAATGGGGATTAATATAGTCAGTGATGGGACAATGAGGATTATTATAGACAGTGATGGGACAATGGGGATTATTATAGACAGTGATGAGACAATAAAGATTATTATAGACAGTGATGGGACAATGGGGATTATTATAGACAGTGATGGGACAATGGGGATTATTATAGACAGTGATGAGACAATGGGGATTATTATAGACAGTGATGAGACCATGAGGATTATTATAGACAGTGATGGGACAATGGGGATTATTATAGACTGTGATGAGACAATAAAGATTATTATAGACAGTGATGGGACAATGGGGATTATTATAGATAGTGATGGGACAATGGGGATTATTATAGACAGTGATGAGACAATGGGGATTATTATAGACAGAGATGGGACAATGAGGATTATTATAGACAGTGATGGGACAATGGGGATTATTATAGACAGTGATGGGATAATGGGGATTATTATAGACAGTGATGAGACAATGGGGATTATTATAGACAGTGATGAGACAATAAAGATTATTATAGACAGTGATGGGACAATGGGGATTATTATAGACAGTGATGGGATAATGGGGATTATTATAGACAGTGATGAGACAATGGGGATTATTGTAGACAGTGATGAGACAATGGGGATAATTATAAACAGTGATGGGACAATGGGGATTATTATCGAGAGTGATGGGACAATTGGGATTATTATAGACAGTGAGGGACAATGGGGATTTGATAGACAGTGAGGGACAATGGGGATTATTATAGACAGTGATGGGACAATGAGGATTATTAGAGACAGTGATGGGACAATGGGGATTATTATAGACAGTGATGGGACAATGGGGATTATGATAGACAGTGATGGTACAACGGGGATTATTATAGACAGTGATGGTACAATGGGGATTATTATAGACAGTGAGGGACAATGGGGATTATTATAGACAGTGATGGGACAATGGGGATTATTATAGACAGTGATGGGACAATGTGGATTATTATAGACAGTGATGGGACATTTGGGATTATTACAGACAGTGATGGGACAATGCGGATTATTATAGACAGTGATGAGACAATGGGGATTATTATAGAGAGTGATGAGACAATGGGGATTATTATAGACAGTGGTGGGACAATGGGGATTATTATAGACAGTGATGGGACAATGGGGATTATTTAGACAGTGATGGGACAATGGGGATTAATATAGTCAGTGATGGGACAATGAGGATTATTATAGACAGTGATGGGACAATGGGGATTATTATAGACAGTGATGAGACAATAAAGATTATTATAGACAGTGATGGGACAATGGGGATTATTATAGTCAGTGATGGGACAATGGGGATTATTATAGACAGTGATGAGACAATAGGGATTATTATAGACAGTGATGAGACCATGAGGATTATTATAGACAGTGATGGGACAATGGGGATTATTATAGACAGTGATGAGACAATAAAGATTATTATAGACAGTGATGGGACAATGGGGATTATTATAGACAGTGATGGGACAATGGGGATTATTATAGACAGTGATGAGACAATGGGGATTATTATAGACAGTGATGGGACAATGGGGATTATTATAGACAGTGATGAGACAATAAAGATTATTATAGACAGTGATGGGACAATGGGGATTATTATAGACAGTGATGGGACAATGGGGATTATTAGAGACAGTGATGAGACAATGGGGATTATTATAGACAGTGATGAGACCATGAGGATTATTATAGACAGTGATGGGACAATGGGGATTATTATAGACAGTGATGAGACAATAAAGATTATTATAGACAGTGATGGGACAATGGGGATTATTATAGACAGTGATGAGACAATGGGGATTATTATAGCAGTGATGAGACAATGGGGATTATTATAGACAGTGATGGGACAATGAGGATTATTATAGACAATGATGGGACAATGGGGATTATTATAGACAGTGATGAGACAATGGGGATTATTATAGACAGTGATGGGACAATGGGGATTATTATAGACAGTGATGGGACAATGGGGATTATTATAGACAGTGATGGGACAATGAGGATTATTAGAGACAGTGATGGGACAATGGGGATTATTATAGACAGTGATGAGACAATGGGGATTATTATCGACAGTGATGGGACAATGGGGATTATTATAGACAGTGAGGGGCAATGGGGATTATTATAGACAGTGATGAGACAATGGGGATTATTATAGACAGTGATGGGACAATGGGGATTATTGTAGACAGTGCTGGGACAATGAGGATTATTATAGACAGTGATGGGACAATGTGGATTATTATAGACAGTGTTGAGACAATGGGGATTATTACAGACAGTGATGAGACAATGGGGATTATTATAGACAGAGATGGGACAATGAGGATTACTATAGACAGCGATGGGACAATGGGGATTATTATAGACAGTGATGAGACAATGGGGATTATTATAGCAGTGATGAGACAATGGGGATTATTATAGACAGTGATGGGACAATGAGGATTATTATAGACAATGATGGGACAATGGGGATTATTACAGACAGTGATGAGACAATGGGGATTATTATAGACAGTGATGGGACAATGGGGATTATTATAGACAGTGATGAGACAATGGGGATTATGATAGACAGTGATGGTACAACGGGGATTATTATAGACAGTGATGGTACAATGGGGATTATTATAGACAGTGAGGGACAATGGGGATTATTATAGACAGTGATAGGACAATGGGGATTATTATAGACAGTGATGGGACAATGTGGATTATTGTAGACAGTGATGGGACAATTGGGATTATTACAGACAGTGATGGGACAATGCGGATTATTATAGACAGTGATGAGACAATGGGGATTATTATAGAGAGTGATGAGACAATGGGGATTATTATAGACAGTGGTGGGACAATGGGGATTATTATAGACAGTGATGGGACAATGGGGATTATTTAGGCAGTGATGGGACAATGGGGATTAATATAGTCAGTGATGGGACAATGAGGATTATTATAGACAGTGATGGGACAATGGGGATTATTATAGACAGTGATGGGACAATGGCGATTATTATAGACAGTGATGAGACAATGGGGATTATTATAGACAGTGATGAGACCATGAGGATTATTATAGACAGTGATGGGACAAAGGGGATTATTATAGACAGTGATGAGACAATAAAGATTATTATAGACAGTGATGGGACAATGGGGATTATTATAGACAGTGATGGGACAATGGGGATTATTATAGACAGTGATGAGACAATGGGGATTATTATAGACAGTGATGGGACAATGAGGATTATTATAGACAGTGATGGGACAATGGGGATTATTATAGACAGTGATGAGACAATAAAGATTATTATAGACAGTGATGGGACAATGGGGATTATTATCGACAGTGATGGGATAATGGGGATTATTATAGACAGTGATGAGACAATGGGGATTATTGTAGACAGTGATGAGACAATGGGGATTATTATAGACAGTGGTGGGACAATGGGGATTATTATAGACAGTGATGGGACAATGGGGATTATTATAGACAGTGATGGTACAACGGGGATTATTATAGACAGTGATGGGACAATGGGGATTATTATAGACAGTGAGGGATAATGCGGATTATTAGAGACAGTGATGGGACAATGGGGATTAATATAGACAGTGATGGGACAATGTGGATTATTATAGACAGTGATGGGACAATTGGGATTATTACAGACAGTGATGGGACAATGCGGATTATTATAGACAGTGATGAGACAATGGGGATTATTATACAGAGTGATGAGACAATGGGGATTATTATAGACAGTGATGGGACAATGGGGATTATTATAGACAGTGATGGGACAATGGGGATTATTATAGACAGTGAGGGACAATGAGGATTATTATAGACAGTGATGGGACAATGGGGATTATTATAGACAGTGATGGGACAATGAGGATTATTATCGACAGTGATGGGACAACGGGGATTATTATAGACTGTGATGGGACAATGGGGATTATTATAGACAGTGATGAGACAATGGGGATTAATATAGACAGTGATGAGACAATGGGGATTATTATAGACAGTGATGGGACAATGGCGATTATTGAAGACAGTGATGAGACAATGGGGATTATTATAGACAGTGATGGGACAATGGGGATTACTATAGACAGTGATGGGACAATGGGGATTATTATAGACAGTGATGGGACAATGGGGATTATTAGAGACAGTGATGAGACAATGAGGATTAATATAGACAGCGATGGGACAATGGGGATCATTATAGACAGTGATGAGACAATAAGGGGATTATTATAGACAGTGATGGGACAATGGGGATTATTATAGACAATGATGGGATAATGGGGATTATTATAGACAGTGATGGCTCAATGGGGATTATTATCGACAGTGATGAGGCAATGGGGATTATTATAGACAGTGATGGGACAATGGGGATTATTATAGACAGTGATGGGACAATGGGGATTATTATGGACAGTGATGGGACAATGAGGATTATTATAGACAGTGATGGGACAATGGGGATTATTATAGACAGTGATAGGACAATGGGGATTATTATAGACAGTGATGGGACAATGGGGATTATTATAGACAGTGATGGGACAATGAGGATTATTATAAAAAGAGATGGGACAATGGGGATTATTTTGACAGTGATGGGACATTGGGGATTATTATAGACAGTGATGGAACAATGGGGATTATTATAGACAGTGAGGGACAATGGGGATTATTATAGTCAGTGATTGGACAATGGGGATTATTATAGACAGTGATGGGACAATGGGGATTATTATAGACAGTGATGGGTCAATGGGGATAATTATAGACAGTGATGAGACAATGGGGACTATTATAGACAGTGATGAGACAATGGGGATTATTATAGATAGTGATGGGACAATGGGGATTATTATAGACAGTGATGAGTCAATGGGAATTATTATAGACATTGATGAGACAATGGGGATTATTGTAGACAGTGCTGGGACAATGAGGATTATTATAGACAGTGATGGGACAATGTGGATTATTACAGACAGTGATGAGACAATGGGGATTATTATAGACAGTGATGAGACAATGGGGATTATTATAGACAGAGATGGGACAATGAGTGATTATTATAGACAGTGATGGGACAATGAGGATTATTGTAAAAAGAGATGGGACAATGGGGATTATTATAGACAGTGATGGGACATTGGGGATTATTATAGACAGTGATGGGACAATGGGGATTATTATAGACAGTGAGGGACAATGGGGATTATTATAGTCAGTGATTGGACAATGGGGATTATTATAGACAGTGATGGGACAATGGGGATTATTATAGACAGTGATGGGTCAATGGGGATTATTATAGACAGTGATGAGACAATGGGGACTATTATAGACAGTGATGAGACAATGGGGATTATTATAGATAGTGATGGGACAATGGGGATTATTATAGACAGTGATGAGTCAATGGGAATTTTTATAGACAGTGATGAGACAATGGGGATTATTGTAGACAGTGCTGGGACAATGAGGATTATTATAGACAGTGATGGGACAATGTGGATTATTATAGACAGTGATGAGACAATGGGGATTATTATAGACAGTGATGAGACAATGGGGATTATTATAGACAGAGATGGGACAATGAGGATTACTATAGACAGCGATGGGACAATGGGGATTATTATAGACAGTGATGAGACAATGGGGATTATTATAGCAGTGATGAGACAATGGGGATTATTATAGACAGTGATGGGACAATGAGGATTATTATAGACAATGATGGGACAATGGGGATTATTATAGACAGTGATGAGACAATGGGGATTATTATAGACAGTGATGGGACAATGGGGATTATTATAGACAGTGATGGGACAATGGGGATTATTATAGACAGTGATGGGACAATGAGGATTATTAGAGACAGTGATGGGACAATGGGGATTATTATAGACAGTGATGAGACAATGGGGATTATTATCGACAGTGATGGGACAATGGGGATTATTATAGACAGTGAGGGGCAATGGGGATTATTATAGACAGTGATGAGACAATGGGGATTATTATAGACAGTGATGGGACAATGGGGATTGTTATAGTCAGTGATGGGACAATGGGGATTATTATATGCAGTGATGGGACAATGGGGATTATTATAGTCAGTGATTGGACAATGGGGATTATTACAGACAGTGATGGGACAATGGGGATTATTCTAGACAGTGATGGGTCAATGGGGATTATTTTCGACAGTGATGAGACAATGGGGATTATTATAGACAGTGATGGGACAATGGGGATTAATATAGACAGTGATGAGACAATGGGGATTATTATAAACAGTGATGGGACAATGTGGATTATTATAGACAGTGATGGGACATTTGGGATTATTACAGACAGTGATGGGACAATGCGGATTATTATAGACAGTGATGAGACAATGGGGATTATTATAGAGAGTGATGAGACAATGGGGATTATTATAGACAGTAGTGGGACAATGGGGATTATTATAGACAGTGATGGGACAATGGGGATTATTTAGACAGTGATGGGACAATGGGGATTAATATAGTCAGTGATGGGACAATGAGGATTATTATAGACAGTGATGGGACAATGGGGATTATTATAGACAGTGATGAGACAATAAAGATTATTATAGACAGTGATGGGACAATGGGGATTATTATAGACAGTGATGGGACAATGGGGATTATTATAGACAGTGATGAGACAATGGGGATTATTATAGACAGTGATGAGACCATGAGGATTATTATAGACAGTGATGGGACAATGGGGATTATTATAGACTGTGATGAGACAATAAAGATTATTATAGACAGTGATGGGACAATGGGGATTATTATAGACAGTGATGGGACAATGGGGATTATTATAGACAGTGATGAGACAATGGGGATTATTATAGACAGAGATGGGACAATGAGGATTATTATAGACAGTGATGGGACAATGGGGATTATTATAGACAGTGATGGGATAATGGGGATTATTATAGACAGTGATGAGACAATGGGGATTATTATAGACAGTGATGAGACAATAAAGATTATTATAGACAGTGATGGGACAATGGGGATTATTATAGACAGTGATGGGATAATGGGGATTATTATAGACAGTGATGAGACAATGGGGATTATTGTAGACAGTGATGAGACAATGGGGATAATTATAAACAGTGATGGGACAATGGGGATTATTATCGAGAGTGATGGGACAATTGGGATTATTATAGACAGTGAGGGACAATGGGGATTTGATAGACAGTGAGGGACAATGGGGATTATTATAGACAGTGATGGGACAATGAGGATTATTAGAGACAGTGATGGGACAATGGGGATTATTATAGACAGTGATGGGACAATGGGGATTATGATAGACAGTGATGGTACAACGGGGATTATTATAGACAGTGATGGTACAATGGGGATTATTATAGACAGTGAGGGACAATGGGGATTATTATAGACAGTGATGGGACAATGGGGATTATTATAGACAGTGATGGGACAATGTGGATTATTATAGACAGTGATGGGACATTTGGGATTATTACAGACAGTGATGGGACAATGCGGATTATTATAGACAGTGATGAGACAATGGGGATTATTATAGAGAGTGATGAGACAATGGGGATTATTATAGACAGTGGTGGGACAATGGGGATTATTATAGACAGTGATGGGACAATGGGGATTATTTAGACAGTGATGGGACAATGGGGATTAATATAGTCAGTGATGGGACAATGAGGATTATTATAGACTGTGATGGGACAATGGGGATTATTATAGACAGTGATGAGACAATAAAGATTATTATAGACAGTGATGGGACAATGGGGATTATTATAGTCAGTGATGGGACAATGGGGATTATTATAGACAGTGATGAGACAATAGGGATTATTATAGACAGTGATGAGACCATGAGGATTATTATAGACAGTGATGGGACAATGGGGATTATTATAGACAGTGATGAGACAATAAAGATTATTATAGACAGTGATGGGACAATGGGGATTATTATAGACAGTGATGGGACAATGGGGATTATTATAGACAGTGATGAGACAATGGGGATTATTATAGACAGTGATGGGACAATGGGGATTATTATAGACTGTGATGAGACAATAAAGATTATTATAGACAGTGATGGGACAATGGGGATTATTATAGACAGTGATGGGACAATGGGGATTATTAGAGACAGTGATGAGACAATGGGGATTATTATAGACAGTGATGAGACCATGAGGATTATTATAGACAGTGATGGGACAATGGGGATTATTATAGACAGTGATGAGACAATAAAGATTATTATAGACAGTGATGGGACAATGGGGATTATTATAGACAGTGATGAGACAATGGGGATTATTATAGCAGTGATGAGACAATGGGGATTATTATAGACAGTGATGGGACAATGAGGATTATTATAGACAATGATGGGACAATGGGGATTATTATAGACAGTGATGAGACAATGGGGATTATTATAGACAGTGATGGGACAATGGGGATTATTATAGACAGTGATGGGACAATGGGGATTATTA
This sequence comes from Pristiophorus japonicus, assembly GCF_044704955.1. Taxonomy (NCBI): domain Eukaryota; kingdom Metazoa; phylum Chordata; class Chondrichthyes; family Pristiophoridae; genus Pristiophorus; species Pristiophorus japonicus. Next base: position 1,183,525 of record NW_027251113.1, read on the forward strand.
TAGACAGTGATGGGACAATGAGGATTATTAGAGACAGTGATGGGACAATGGGGATTATTATAGACAGTGATGAGACAATGGGGATTATTATCGACAGTGATGGGACAATGGGGATTATTATAGACAGTGAGGGGCAATGGGGATTATTATAGACAGTGATGAGACAATGGGGATTATTATAGACAGTGATGGGACAATGGGGATTGTTATAGACAGTGATGGGACAATGGGGATTATTATATGCAGTGATGGGACAATGGGGATTATTATAGACAGTGATGGGACAATGGGGATTATTCTAGACAGTGATGGGTCTATGGGGATTATTTTCGACAGTGATGAGACAATGGGGATTATTATAGACAGTGATGGGACAATGGGGATTAATATAGACAGTGATGAGACAATGGGGATTATTATAAACAGTGATGGGACAATGGGGATTATTTTAGAGAGTGATGAGACAATGGGGATTATTACAGACAGTGATGAGACAATGGGGATTATTATAGCAGTGATGAGACAATGGGGATTATTATAGACAGTGATGGGACAATGGGGATTATTAGAGACAGTGATGGGACAATGGGGATTATTATAGACAGTGATGGGACAATGGGGATTATGATAGACAGTGATGGTACAACGGGGATTATTATAGACAGTGATGGTACAATGGGGATTATTATAGACAGTGAGGGACAATGGGGATTATTATAGACAGTGATGGGACAATGGGGATTATTATAGACAGTGATGGGACAATGTGGATTATTATAGACAGTGATGGGACATTTGGGATTATTACAGACAGTGATGGGACAATGCGGATTATTATAGACACTGATGAGACAATGGGGATTATTATAGAGAGTGATGAGACAATGGGGATTATTATAGACAGTGGTGGGACAATGGGGATTATTATAGACAGTGATGGGACAATGGGGATTATTTAGACAGTGATGGGACAATGGGGATTAATATAGTCAGTGATGGGACAATGAGGATTATTATAGACAGTGATGGGATAATGGGGATTATTATAGACAGTGATGAGACAATGGGGATTATTGTAGACAGTGATGAGACAATGGGGATAATTATAAACAGTGATGGGACAATGGGGATTATTATCGAGAGTGATGGGACAATTGGGATTATTATAGACAGTGAGGGACAATGGGGATTTGATAGACAGTGAGGGACAATGGGGATTATTATAGACAGTGATGGGACAATGAGGATTATTAGAGACAGTGATGGGACAATGGGGATTATTATAGACAGTGATGGGACAATGGGGATTATGATAGACAGTGATGGTACAACGGGGATTATTATAGACAGTGATGGTACAATGGGGATTATTATAGACAGTGAGGGACAATGGGGATTATTATAGACAGTGATGGGACAATGGGGATTATTATAGACAGTGATGGGACAATGTGGATTATTATAGGCAGTGATGGGACATTTGGGATTATTACAGACAGTGATGGGACAATGCGGATTATTATAGACAGTGATGAGACAATGGGGATTATTATAGAGAGTGATGGTACAACGGGGATTATTATAGACAGTGATGGTACAATGGGGATTATTATAGACAGTGAGGGACAATGGGGATTATTATAGACAGTGATGGGACAATGGGGATTATTATAGACAGTGATGGGACAATGTGGATTATTATAGACAGTGATGGGACATTTGGGATTATTACAGACAGTGATGGGACAATGCGGATTATTATAGACAGTGATGAGACAATGGGGATTATTATAGAGAGTGATGAGACAATGGGGATTATTATAGACAGTAGTGGGACAATGGGGATTATTATAGACAGTGATGGGACAATGGGGATTATTTAGACAGTGATGGGACAATGGGGATTAATATAGTCAGTGATGGGACAATGAGGATTATTATAGACAGTGATGGGACAATGGGGATTATTATAGACAGTGATGAGACAATAAAGATTATTATAGACAGTGATGGGACAATGGGGATTATTATAGACAGTGATGGGACAATGGGGATTATTATAGACAGTGATGAGACAATAAAGATTATTATAGACAGTGATGGGACAATGGGGATTATTATAGACAGTGATGGGACAATGGGGATTATTATAGACAGTGATGAGACAATGGGGATTATTATAGACAGTGATGGGACAATGGGGATTATTATAGACTGTGATGAGACAATAAAGATTATTATAGACAGTGATGGGACAATGGGGATTATTATAGACAGTGATGGGACAATGGGGATTATTAGAGACAGTGATGAGACAATGGGGATTATTATAGACAGTGATGAGACCATGAGGATTATTATAGACAGTGATGGGACAATGGGGATTATTATAGACAGTGATGAGACAATAAAGATTATTATAGACAGTGATGGGACAATGGGGATTATTATAGACAGTGATGAGACAATGGGGATTATTATAGCAGTGATGAGACAATGGGGATTATTATAGACAGTGATGGGACAATGAGGATTATTATAGACAATGATGGGACAATGGGGATTATTATAGACAGTGATGAGACAATGGGGATTATTATAGACAGTGATGGGACAATGGGGATTATTATAGACAGTGATGGGACAATGGGGATTATTATAGACAGTGATGGGACAATGAGGATTATTAGAGACAGTGATGGGACAATGGGGATTATTATAGACAGTGATGAGACAATGGGGATTATTATCGACAGTGATGGGACAATGGGGATTATTATAGACAGTGAGGGGCAATGGGGATTATTATAGACAGTGATGAGACAATGGGGATTATTATAGACAGTGATGGGACAATGGGGATTGTTATAGACAGTGATGGGACAATGGGGATTATTATATGCAGTGATGGGACAATGGGGATTATTATAGACAGTGATGGGACAATGGGGATTATTCTAGACAGTGATGGGTCTATGGGGATTATTTTCGACAGTGATGAGACAATGGGGATTATTATAGACAGTGATGGGACAATGGGGATTAATATAGACAGTGATGAGACAATGGGGATTATTATAAACAGTGATGGGACAATGGGGATTATTTTAGAGAGTGATGAGACAATGGGGATTATTACAGACAGTGATGAGACAATGGGGATTATTATAGCAGTGATGAGACAATGGGGATTATTATAGACAGTGATGGGACAATGGGGATTATTAGAGACAGTGATGGGACAATGGGGATTATTATAGACAGTGATGGGACAATGGGGATTATGATAGACAGTGATGGTACAACGGGGATTATTATAGACAGTGATGGTACAATGGGGATTATTATAGACAGTGAGGGACAATGGGGATTATTATAGACAGTGATGGGACAATGGGGATTATTATAGACAGTGATGGGACAATGTGGATTATTATAGACAGTGATGGGACATTTGGGATTATTACAGACAGTGATGGGACAATGCGGATTATTATAGACAGTGATGAGACAATGGGGATTATTATAGAGAGTGATGAGACAATGGGGATTATTATAGACAGTGGTGGGACAATGGGGATTATTATAGACAGTGATGGGACAATGGGGATTATTTAGACAGTGATGGGACAATGGGGATTAATATAGTCAGTGATGGGACAATGAGGATTATTATAGACAGTGATGGGATAATGGGGATTATTATAGACAGTGATGAGACAATGGGGATTATTGTAGACAGTGATGAGACAATGGGGATAATTATAAACAGTGATGGGACAATGGGGATTATTATCGAGAGTGATGGGACAATTGGGATTATTATAGACAGTGAGGGACAATGGGGATTTGATAGACAGTGAGGGACAATGGGGATTATTATAGACAGTGATGGGACAATGAGGATTATTAGAGACAGTGATGGGACAATGGGGATTATTATAGACAGTGATGGGACAATGGGGATTATTATAGACAGTGATGGGACAATGTGGATTATTATAGACAGTGATGGGACATTTGGGATTATTACAGACAGTGATGGGACAATGCGGATTATTATAGACAGTGATGAGACAATGGGGATTATTATAGAGAGTGATGAGACAATGGGGATTATTATAGACAGTAGTGGGACAATGGGGATTATTATAGACAGTGATGGGACAATGGGGATTAATATAGTCAGTGATGGGACAATGAGGATTATTATAGACAGTGATGGGACAATGGGGATTATTATAGACAGTGATGAGACAATAAAGATTATTATAGACAGTGAGGGACAATGGGGATTATTATAGACAGTGATGGGACAATGGGGATTATTATAGACAGTGATGGGACAATGTGGATTATTATAGACAGTGATGGGACATTTGGGATTATTACAGACAGTGATGGGACAATGCGGATTATTATAGACAGTGATGAGACAATGGGGATTATTATAGAGAGTGATGAGACAATGGGGATTATTATAGACAGTGGTGGGACAATGGGGATTATTATAGACAGTGATGGGACAATGGGGATTATTTAGACAGTGATGGGACAATGGGGATTAATATAGTCAGTGATGGGACAATGAGGATTATTATAGACAGTGATGGGATAATGGGGATTATTATAGACAGTGATGAGACAATGGGGATTATTGTAGACAGTGATGAGACAATGGGGATAATTATAAACAGTGATGGGACAATGGGGATTATTATCGAGAGTGATGGGACAATTGGGATTATTATAGACAGTGAGGGACAATGGGGATTTGATAGACAGTGAGGGACAATGGGGATTATTATAGACAGTGATGGGACAATGAGGATTATTAGAGACAGTGATGGGACAATGGGGATTATTATAGACAGTGATGGGACAATGGGGATTATTATAGACAGTGATGGGACAATGTGGATTATTATAGACAGTGATGGGACATTTGGGATTATTACAGACAGTGATGGGACAATGCGGATTATTATAGACAGTGATGAGACAATGGGGATTATTATAGAGAGTGATGAGACAATGGGGATTATTATAGACAGTAGTGGGACAATGGGGATTATTATAGACAGTGATGGGACAATGGGGATTAATATGGTCAGTGATGGGACAATGAGGATTATTATAGACAGTGATGGGACAATGGGGATTATTATAGACAGTGATGAGACAATAAAGATTATTATAGACAGTGATGGGACAATGGGGATTATTATAGACAGTGATGGGACAATGGGGATTATTATAGACAGTGATGAGACAATGGGGATTATTATAGACAGTGATGAGACCATGAGGATTATTATAGACAGTGATGGGACAATGGGGATTATTATAGACTGTGATGAGACAATGGGGATTATTATAGAGAGTGATGAGACAATGGGGATTATTATAGACAGTAGTGGGACAATGGGGATTATTATAGACAGTGATGGGACAATGGGGATTAATATAGTCAGTGATGGGACAATGAGGATTATTATAGACAGTGATGGGACAATGGGGATTATTATAGACAGTGATGAGACAATAAAGATTATTATAGACAGTGATGGGATAATGGGGATTATTATAGACAGTGATGAGACAATGGGGATTATTATAGACAGTGATGAGACAATGGGGATTATTATAGAGAGTGATGGTACAACGGGGATTATTATAGACAGTGATGGTACAATGGGGATTATTATAGACAGTGAGGGACAATGGGGATTATTATAGACAGTGATGGGACAATGGGGATTATTATAGACAGTGATGGGACAATGTGGATTATTATAGACAGTGATGGGACATTTGGGATTATTACAGACAGTGATGGGACATTTGGGATTATTACAGACAGTGATGGGACAATGCGGATTATTATAGACAGTGATGAGACAATGGGGATTATTATAGAGAGTGATGAGACAATGGGGATTATTATAGACAGTAGTGGGACAATGGGGATTATTATAGACAGTGATGGGACAATGGGGATTAATATAGTCAGTGATGGGACAATGAGGATTATTATAGACAGTGATGGGACAATGGGGATTATTATAGACAGTGATGAGACAATAAAGATTATTATAGACAGTGATGGGACAATGGGGATTATTATAGACAGTGATGGGACAATGGGGATTATTATAGACAGTGATGAGACAATGGGGATTATTATAGACAGTGATGAGACCATGAGGATTATTATAGACAGTGATGGGACAATGGGGATTATTATAGACTGTGATGAGACAATAAAGATTATTATAGACAGTGATGGGACAATGGGGATTATTATAGACAGTGATGGGACAATGGGGATTATTATAGACAGTGATGAGACAATGGGGATTATTATAGACAGTGATGGGACAATGAGGATTATTATAGACAGTGATGGGACAATGGGGATTATTATAGACAGTGATGGGATAATGGGGATTATTATAGACAGTGATGAGACAATGGGGATTATTATAGACAGTGATGAGACAATAAAGATTATTATAGACAGTGATGGGACAATGGGGATTATTATAGACAGTGATGGGATAATGGGGATTATTATAGACAGTGATGAGACAATGGGGATTATTGTAGACAGTGATGAGACAATGGGGATAATTATAAACAGTGATGGGACAATGGGGATTATTATCGAGAGTGATGGGACAATTGGGATTATTATAGACAGTGAGGGACAATGGGGATTTGATAGACAGTGAGGGACAATGGGGATTATTATAGACAGTGATGGGACAATGAGGATTATTAGAGACAGTGATGGGACAATGGGGATTATTATAGACAGTGATGGGACAATGGGGATTATGATAGACAGTGATGGTACAACGGGGATTATTATAGACAGTGATGGTACAATGGGGATTATTATAGACAGTGAGGGACAATGGGGATTATTATAGACAGTGATGGGACAATGGGGATTATTATAGACAGTGATGGGACAATGTGGATTATTATAGACAGTGATGGGACATTTGGGATTATTACAGACAGTGATGGGACAATGCGGATTATTATAGACAGTGATGAGACAATGGGGATTATTATAGAGAGTGATGAGACAATGTGGATTATTATAGACAGTGATGGGACAATGGGGATTATTTAGACAGTGATGGGACAATGGGGATTAATATAGTCAGTGATGGGACAATGAGGATTATTATAGACAGTGATGGGACAATGGGGATTATTATAGACAGTGATGAGACAATAAAGATTATTATAGACAGTGATGGGACAATGGGGATTATTATAGTCAGTGATGGGACAATGGGGATTATTATAGACAGTGATGAGACAATAGGGATTATTATAGACAGTGATGAGACCATGAGGATTATTATAGACAGTGATGGGACAATGGGGATTATTATAGACAGTGATGAGACAATAAAGATTATTATAGACAGTGATGGGACAATGGGGATTATTATAGACAGTGATGGGACAATGGGGATTATTATAGACAGTGATGAGACAATGGGGATTATTATAGACAGTGATGGGACAATGGGGATTATTATAGACAGTGATGAGACAATAAAGATTATTATAGACAGTGATGGGACAATGGGGATTATTATAGACAGTGATGGGACAATGGGGATTATTAGAGACAGTGATGAGACAATGGGGATTATTATAGACAGTGATGAGACCATGAGGATTATTATAGACAGTGATGGGACAATGGGGATTATTATAGACAGTGATGAGACAATAAAGATTATTATAGACAGTGATGGGACAATGGGGATTATTATAGACAGTGATGGGACAATGGGGATTATTATAGACAGTGATGAGACAATGGGGATTATTATAGACAGCGATGGGACAATGGGGATTATTATAGACAGTGATGAGACAATGGGGATTATTATAGCAGTGATGAGACAATGGGGATTATTATAGACAGTGATGGGACAATGAGGATTATTATAGACAAAGATGGGACAATGGGGATTATTATAGACAGTGATGAGACAATGGGGATTATTATAGACAGTGATGGGACAATGGGGATTATTATAGACAGTGATGGGACAATGGGGATTATTATAGACAGTGATGGGACAAAGAGGATTATTAGAGACAGTGATGGGACAATGGGGATTATTATAGACAGTGATGAGACAATGGGGATTATTATCGACAGTGATGGGACAATGGGGATTATTATAGACAGTGAGGGGCAATGGGGATTATTATAGACAGTGATGAGACAATGGGGATTATTATAGACAGTGATGGGACAATGGGGATTGTTATAGACAGTGATGGGACAATGGGGATTATTATATGCAGTGATGGGACAATGGGGATTATTATAGTCAGTGATTGGACAATGGGGATTATTATAGACAGTGATGGGACAATGGGGATTATTCTAGACAGTGATGGGTCAATGGGGATTATTTTCGACAGTGATGAGACAATGGGGATTATTATAGACAGTGATGGGACAATGGGGATTAATATAGACAGTGATGAGACAATGGGGATTATTATAAACAGTGATGGGACAATGGGGATTATTTTAGAGAGTGATGAGACAATGGGGATTATTACAGACAGTGATGAGACAATGGGGATTATTATAGCAGTGATGAGACAATGGGGATTATTATAGACAGTGATGGGACAATGGGGATTATTAGAGACAGTGATGGGACAATGGGGATTATTATAGACAGTGATGGGACAATGGGGATTATGATAGACAGTGATGGTACAACGGGGATTATTATAGACAGTGATGGTACAATGGGGATTATTATAGACAGTGAGGGACAATGGGGATTATTATAGACAGTGATGGGACAATGGGGATTATTATAGACAGTGATGGGACAATGTGGATTATTATGGACAGTGATGGGACATTTGGGATTATTACAGACAGTGATGGGACAATGCGGATTATTATAGACAGTGATGAGACAATGGGGATTATTATAGAGAGTGATGAGACAATGGGGATTATTATAGACAGTGGTGGGACAATGGGGATTATTATAGACAGTGATGGGACAATGGGGATTATTTAGACAGTGATGGGACAATGGGGATTAATATAGTCAGTGATGGGACAATGAGGATTATTATAGACAGTGATGGGATAATGGGGATTATTATAGACAGTGATGAGACAATGGGGATTATTGTAGACAGTGATGAGACAATGGGGATAATTATAAACAGTGATGGGACAATGGGGATTATTATCGAGAGTGATGGGACAATTGGGATTATTATAGACAGTGAGGGACAATGGGGATTTGATAGACAGTGAGGGACAATGGGGATTATTATAGACAGTGATGGGACAATGAGGATTATTAGAGACAGTGATGGGACAATGGGGATTATTATAGACAGTGATGGGACAATGGGGATTATGATAGACAGTGATGGTACAACGGGGATTATTATAGACAGTGATGGTACAATGGGGATTATTATAGACAGTGAGGGACAATGGGGATTATTATAGACAGTGATGGGACAATGGGGATTATTATAGACAGTGATGGGACAATGTGGATTATTATAGGCAGTGATGGGACATTTGGGATTATTACAGACAGTGATGGGACAATGCGGATTATTATAGACAGTGATGAGACAATGGGGATTATTATAGAGAGTGATGAGACAATGGGGATTATTATAGACAGTGGTGGGACAATGGGGATTATTATAGACAGTGATGGGACAATGGGGATTATTTAGACAGTGATGGGACAATGGGGATTAATATAGTCAGTGATGGGACAATGAGGATTATTATAGACAGTGATGGGACAATGGGGATTATTATAGACAGTGATGAGACAATAAAGATTATTATAGACAGTGATGGGACAATGGGGATTATTATAGACAGTGATGGGATAATGGGGATTATTATAGACAGTGATGAGACAATGGGGATTATTGTAGACAGTGATGAGACAATGGGGATAATTATAAACAGTGATGGGACAATGGGGATTATTATCGAGAGTGATGGGACAATTGGGATTATTATAGACAGTGAGGGACAATGGGGATTTGATAGACAGTGAGGGACAATGGGGATTATTATAGACAGTGATGGGACAATGAGGATTATTAGAGACAGTGATGGGACAATGGGGATTATTATAGACAGTGATGGGACAATGGGGATTATGATAGACAGTGATGGTACAACGGGGATTATTATAGACAGTGATGGTACAATGGGGATTATTATAGAGAGTGAGGGACAATGGGGATTATTATAGACAGTGATGGGACAATGGGGATTATTATAGACAGTGATGGGACAATGTGGATTATTATAGACAGTGATGGGACATTTGGGATTATTACAGACAGTGATGGGACAATGCGGATTATTATAGACAGTGATGAGACAATGGGGATTATTATAGAGAGTGATGAGACAATGGGGATTATTATAGACAGTGGTGGGACAATGGGGATTATTATAGACAGTGATGGGACAATGGGGATTATTTTGACAGTGATGGGACAATGGGGATTAATATAGTCAGTGATGGGACAATGAGGATTATTATAGACAGTGATGGGACAATGGGGATTATTATAGACAGTGATGAGACAATAAAGATTATTATAGACAGTGATGGGACAATGGGGATTATTATAGACAGTGATGGGACAATGGGGATTATTATAGACAGTGATGAGACAATGGCGATTATTATAGACAGTGATGAGACCATGAGGATTATTATAGACAGTGATGGGACAATGGGGATTATTATAGACAGTGATGAGACAATAAAGATTATTATAGACAGTGATGGGACAATGGGGATTATTATAGACAGTGATGGGACAATGGGGATTATTATAGACAGTGATGAGACAATGGGGATTATTATAGACAGTGATGGGACAATGAGGATTATTATAGACAGTGATGGGACAATGGGGATTATTATAGACAGTGATGGGATAATGGGGATTATTATAGACAGTGATGAGACAATGAGGATTATTATAGACAGTGATGAGACAATAAAGATTATTATAGACAGTGATGGGACAATGGGGATTATTATAGACAGTGATGGGATAATGGGGATTATTATAGACAGTGATGAGACAATGGAGATTATTGTAGACAGTGATGAGACAATGGGGATTATTATAGACAGTGGTGGGACAATGGGGATTATTATAGACAGTGATGGGATAATGGGGATTATTATAGACAGTGATGGGTCAATGGGGATTATTATAGACAGTGATGAGACAATGGGGATTATTATAGACAGTGATGGGACAATGGGGATTATTATAGACAGTGATGGGACAATGGGGATTATTATAGACAGTATTGAGACAATGAGGACTATTATAGACAGTGATGGGACAATGGGGATTATTATCGACAGTGATGGGACAATGGGGATTATTATAGACAGTGATGGTACAATGGGGATTATTACAGACAGTGATGGGACAATGAGGATTATTATAGACAGTGATGGGACAATGGGGATTATTATAGACAGTGGTGGACAATGGGGATTATTACAGAAAGTGATGAGACAATGGGGATTATTATAGACAGTGATGGGACAATGGGGATTATTGTAGACAGTGATGGGACAATGAGGATTATTATAGACAGTGATGGGACAATGTGGATTATTATAGACAGTGATGGGACATTGGGGATTATTATAGACAGTGAGGGACAATGAGGATTATTATAGACAGTGATGGGACAATGGGGATTATTATAGACAGTGATGGGACAATGAGGATTATTATAGACAGTGATGGGACAATGGGGATTATTATAGACTATGATGGGACAATGGGGATTATTATAGACAGTGATGAGACAATGGGGATTAATACAGACAGTGATGAGACAATGGGGATTATTATAGACAGTGATAGTACAATGGCGATTATTTAAGACAGTGATGAGACAATGGGGATTATTATAGACCGTGATGGGACAATGGGGATTATTTTAGACAGTGATGAGACAATGGGAATAATTATAAACAGTGATGGGACAATGGGGATTATTATCGAGAGTGATGGGACAATTGGGATTATTATAGACAGTGAGGGACAATGGGGATTTGATAGACAGTGAGGGACAATGGGGATTATTATAGACAGTGATGGGACAATGAGGATTATTATAGACAGTGATGGGACAATGGGGATTATTATTGACAGTGAGGGACAATGGGGATTATTATAGACAGTGATGAGACAATGGGGATTATTATAGACAGTGATGAGACAATGAGGATTATGATAGACAGTGATGAGACAATGGGGATTATTATATACCGTGATGGGACAATGGGGATTATTATAGACAGTGAAGAGACAATGGGGATTATTATAGACAGTGATGAGACAATGAGGATTATTATAGACAGTGATGGGACAATGAGGATTATTATAGACAGTGATGGGACAATGGGGATTATTATAGACAGTGATGGGACAATCGGGAGTATTATAGACAGTGATGAGACAATGGGCATTATTATAGACAGTACGGGACAATGGGGATTATTATAGACAGTGATGAGACAATGGGAATATTATAGTCAGTGATGGGACAATGGGGATTATTATAGACAGTGATGAGACAATGGGGATTATTATAGACAGTGATGAGACAATGGGGATTATTATAGACAGTGATGGGACAATGTGGATTATTATAGACTGTAATGGGACAATGGGGATTAGTATAGACAGTGAGGGACAATGGGGATTATTATAGAGAGTGAGGGACAATGGGGATTATTATAGACAGCGAGGGACAATGGGGATTATTATAGACAGTATGGGACAATGGGGATTATTATAGACAGTGAGGAACAATGGGGATTATTATAGACAGTGAGGGACAATGGGGATGATAATAGACAGTGGGGGACAATGGGGATTATTATAGACAGTGATGGGACAATGGGGATTATTATAGACAGTGATGGGACAATGGGGATTATTATAGACAGTGATGGGACAATGTGGATTATTATAGGCAGTGGTGGATTATTATAGGCAGTGATGGGACATTTGGGATTATTACAGACAGTGATGGGACAATGCGGATTATTATAGACAGTGATGAGACAATGGGGATTATTATAGAGAGTGATGAGACAATGGGGATTATTATAGACAGTGGTGGGACAATGGGGATTATTATAGACAGTGATGGGACAATGGGGATTATTTAGACAGTGATGGGACAATGGGGATTAATATAGTCAGTGATGGGACAATGAGGATTATTATAGACAGTGATGGGACAATGGGGATTATTATAGACAGTGATGAGACAATAAAGATTATTATAGACAGTGATGGGACAATGGGGATTATTATAGACAGTGATGGGATAATGGGGATTATTATAGACAGTGATGAGACAATGGGGATTATTGTAGACAGTGATGAGACAATGGGGATAATTATAAACAGTGATGGGACAATGGGGATTATTATCGAGAGTGATGGGACAATTGGGATTATTATAGACAGTGAGGGACAATGGGGATTTGATAGACAGTGAGGGACAATGGGGATTATTATAGACAGTGATGGGACAATGAGGATTATTAGAGACAGTGATGGGACAATGGGGATTATTATAGACAGTGATGGGACAATGGGGATTATGATAGACAGTGATGGTACAACGGGGATTATTATAGACAGTGATGGTACAATGGGGATTATTATAGACAGTGAGGGACAATGGGGATTATTATAGACAGTGATGGGACAATGGGGATTATTATAGACAGTGATGGGACATTTGGGATTATTACAGACAGTGATGGGACAATGCGGATTATTATAGACAGTGATGAGACAATGGGGATTATTATAGAGAGTGATGAGACAATGGGGATTATTATAGACAGTGGTGGGACAATGGGGATTATTATAGACAGTGATGGGACAATGGGGATTATTTAGACAGTGATGGGACAATGGGGATTAATATAGTCAGTGATGGGACAATGAGGATTATTATAGACAGTGATGGGACAATGGGGATTATTATAGACAGTGATGAGACAATAAAGATTATTATAGACAGTGATGGGACAATGGGGATTATTATAGACAGTGATGGGACAATGGGGATTATTATAGACAGTGATGAGACAATGGCGATTATTATAGACAGTGATGAGACCATGAGGATTATTATAGACAGTGATGGGACAATGGGGATTATTATAGACAGTGATGAGACAATAAAGATTATTATAGACAGTGATGGGACAATGGGGATTATTATAGACAGTGATGGGACAATGGGGATTATTATAGACAGTGATGGGACAATGGGGATTATTATAGACAGTGATGGGACAATGGGGATTATTATAGACAGTGGTGGGACAATGGGGATTATTATAGACAGTGATGGGACAATGGGGATTATTTAGACAGTGATGGGACAATGGGGATTAATATAGTCAGTGATGGGACAATGAGGATTATTATAGACAGTGATGGGACAATGGGGATTATTATAGACAGTGATGAGACAATAAAGATTATTATAGACAGTGATGGGACAATGGGGATTATTATAGACAGTGATGGGACAATGTGGATTATTATAGACAGTGATGGGACATTTGGGATTATTACAGACAGTGATGGGACAATGCGGATTATTATAGACAGTGATGAGACAATGGGGATTATTATAGAGAGTGATGAGACAATGGGGATTATTATAGACAGTGGTGGGACAATGGGGATTATTATAGACAGTGATGGGACAATGGGGATTATTTAGACAGTGATGGGACAATGGGGATTAATATAGTCAGTGATGGGACAATGAGGATTATTATAGACAGTGATGGGACAATGGGGATTATTATAGACAGTGATGAGACAATAAAGATTATTATAGACAGTGATGGGACAATGTGGATTATTATAGACAGTGATGGGACATTTGGGATTATTACAGACAGTGATGGGACAATGCGGATTATTATAGACAGTGATGAGACAATGGGGATTATTATAGAGAGTGATGAGACAATGGGGATTATTATAGACAGTGGTGGGACAATGGGGATTATTATAGACAGTGATGGGACAATGGGGATTATTTAGACAGTGATGGGACAATGGGGATTAATATAGTCAGTGATGGGACAATGAGGATTATTATAGACAGTGATGGGACAATGGGGATTATTATAGACAGTGATGAGACAATAAAGATTATTATAGACAGTGATGGGACAATGGGGATTATTATAGACAGTGATGGGACAATGGGGATTATTATAGACAGTGATGAGACAATGGCGATTATTATAGACAGTGATGAGACCATGAGGATTATTATAGACAGTGATGGGACAATGGGGATTATTATAGACAGTGATGAGACAATAAAGATTATTATAGACAGTGATGGGACAATGGGGATTATTATAGACAGTGATGGGACAATGGGGATTATTATAGACAGTGATGGGACAATGGGGATTATTATAGACAGTGATGGGACAATGGGGATTATTATAGACAGTGGTGGGACAATGGGGATTATTATAGACAGTGATGGGACAATGGGGATTATTTAGACAGTGATGGGACAATGGGGATTAATATAGTCAGTGATGGGACAATGAGGATTATTATAGACAGTGATGGGACAATGGGGATTATTATAGACAGTGATGAGACAATAAAGATTATTATAGACAGTGATGGGACAATGGGGATTATTATAGACAGTGATGGGACAATGTGGATTATTATAGACAGTGATGGGACATTTGGGATTATTACAGACAGTGATGGGACAATGCGGATTATTATAGACAGTGATGAGACAATGGGGATTATTATAGAGAGTGATGAGACAATGGGGATTATTATAGACAGTGGTGGGACAATGGGGATTATTATAGACAGTGATGGGACAATGGGGATTATTTAGACAGTGATGGGACAATGGGGATTAATATAGTCAGTGATGGGACAATGAGGATTATTATAGACAGTGATGGGACAATGGGGATTATTATAGACAGTGATGAGACAATAAAGATTATTATAGACAGTGATGGGACAATGGGGATTATTATAGACAGTGATGGGACAATGGGGATTATTATAGACAGTGATGAGACAATGGCGATTATTATAGACAGTGATGAGACCATGAGGATTATTATAGACAGTGATGGGACAATGGGGATTATTATAGACAGTGATGAGACAATAAAGATTATTATAGACAGTGATGGGACAATGGGGATTATTATAGACAGTGATGGGACAATGGGGATTATTATAGACAGTGATGAGACAATGGGGATTATTATAGACAGTGATGGGACAATGAGGATTATTATAGACAGTGATGGGACAATGGGGATTATTATAGACAGTGATGGGATAATGGGGATTATTATAGACAGTGATGAGACAATGGGGATTATTATAGACAGTGATGAGACAATAAAGATTATTATAGACAGTGATGGGACAATGGGGATTATTATAGACAGTGATGGGATAATGGGGATTATTATAGACAGTGATGAGACAATGGGGATTATTGTAGACAGTGATGAGACAATGGGGATTATTATAGACAGTGGTGGGACAATGGGGATTATTATAGACAGTGATGGGATAATGGGGATTATTATAGACAGTGATGGGTCAATGGGGATTATTATAGACAGTGATGAGACAATGGGGATTATTATAGACAGTGATGGGACAATGGGGATTATTATAGACAGTGATGGGACAATGGGGATTATTATAGACAGTATTGAGACAATGAGGACTATTATGGACAGTGATGGGACAATGGGGATTATTATCGACAGTGATGGGACAATGGGGATTATTATAGACAGTGATGGTACAATGGGGATTATTACAGACAGTGATGGGACAATGAGGATTATTATAGACAGTGATGGGACAATGGGGATTATTATAGACAGTGGTGGACAATGGGGATTATTACAGAAAGTGATGAGACAATGGGGATTATTATAGACAGTGATGGGACAATGGGGATTATTGTAGACAGTGATGGGACAATGAGGATTATTATAGACAGTGATGGGACAATGTGGATTATTATAGACAGTGATGGGACATTGGGGATTATTATAGACAGCGATGGGACAATGGGGATTATTATAGACAGTGAGGGACAATGGGGATTATTATAGTCAGTGATTGGACAATGGGGATTATTATAGACAATGATGTGACAATGGGGATTATTATAGACAGTGATGGGTCAATGGGGATTATTATAGACAGTGATGAGTCAATGGGGACTATTATAGACAGTGATGAGACAATGGGGATTATTATAGACAGTGATGAGACAAAAGGGATTATTATAGACAGTGAGGGACAATGAGGATTATTATAGACAGTGATGGGACAATGGGGATTATTATAGACAGTGATGGGACAATGAGGATTATTATAGACAGTTATGGGACAATGGGGATTATTATAGACTATGATGGGACAATGGGGATTATTATAGACAGTGATGAGACAATGGGGATTAATACAGACAGTGATGAGACAATGGGGATTATTATAGACAGTGATAGTACAATGGCGATTATTTAAGACAGTGATGAGACAATGAGGATTATTATAGACAGTGATGGGACAATGGGGATTATTATAGACAGTGATGGGACAATGAGGATTATTATAGACAGTTATGGGACAATGGGGATTATTATAGACTATGATGGGACAATGGGGATTATTATAGACAGTGATGAGACAATGGGGATTAATACAGACAGTGATGAGACAATGGGGATTATTATAGACAGTGATAGTACAATGGCGATTATTTAAGACAGTGATGAGACAATGGGGATTATTATAGACCGTGATGGGACAATGGGGATTATTTTAGACAGTGATGAGACAATGGGAATAATTATAAACAGTGATGGGACAATGGGGATTATTATCGAGAGTGATGGGACAATTGGGATTATTATAGACAGTGAGGGACAATGGGGATTTGATAGACAGTGAGGGACAATGGGGATTATTATAGACAGTGATGGGACAATGAGGATTATTATAGACAGTGATGGGACAATGGGGATTATTATTGACAGTGAGGGACAATGGGGATTATTATAGACAGTGATGAGACAATGGGGATTATTATAGACAGTGATGAGACAATGAGGATTATGATAGACAGTGATGAGACAATGGGGATTATTATATACCGTGATGGGACAATGGGGATTATTATAGACAGTGAAGAGACAATGGGGATTATTATAGACAGTGATGAGACAATGAGGATTATTATAGACAGTGATGGGACAATGAGGATTATTATAGACAGTGATGGGACAATGGGGATTATTATAGACAGTGATGGGACAATCGGGAGTATTATAGACAGTGATGAGACAATGGGCATTATTATAGACAGTACGGGACAATGGGGATTATTATAGACAGTGATGAGACAATGGGAATATTATAGTCAGTGATGGGACAATGGGGATTATTATAGACAGTGATGAGACAATGGGGATTATTATAGACAGTGATGAGACAATGGGGATTATTATAGACAGTGATGGGACAATGTGGATTATTATAGACAGTAATGGGACAATGGGGATTAGTATAGACAGTGAGGGACAATGGGGATTATTATAGAGAGTGAGGGACAATGGGGATTATTATAGACAGCGAGGGACAATGGGGATTATTATAGACAGTAAGGGACAATGGGGATTATTATAGACAGTGAGGAACAATGGGGATTATTATAGACAGTGAGGGACAATGGGGATGATAATAGACAGTGGGGGACAATGGGGATTATTATAGACAGTGATGGGACAATGGGGATTATTATAGACAATGATCAGACAATGGGGATTATTATAGACAGTGAGGGACAATGGGGATTATTATAGACAGTGATGAGACAATGGGGATTATTATAGACAGTGATGAGGCAATGTGTATTATTATACACAGTGATGGGACAATGGGGATTATTATAGACAGTGATGGGACAATGAGGATTATTATAGACAGTGATGAGACAATGGGGATTATTATAGACAGTGATGCGACAATGAGGATTATTATAGAGAGTGATGGGACAATGGGGATTATTATAGACAGTGATGAGACGATTAGGATTATTATAGACAGTGATGAGACAATGGGGATTATTATAGCAGTGATGAGACAATGGGAATTTTTATAGACAGTGATGGGACAATGGGGATTATTATAGACAGTGATGGGACAATGGGGATTATTATATACAATGAGGGACAATGGGGATTATTATAGAAAGTGATGAGACAATGGCGATTATTATAGACAGTGATGAGACAATGTGGATTATTATACACATTGATGGGACAATGGGGATTATTATAGACAGTGATGGGACAATGGGGATTATTATAGACAGTGATGGGACAATGGGGATTATTAGAGACAGTGTTGAGACAATGGGGATTATTATAGACAGTGAGGGACAATGGGGAGTATTATAGACAGTGATGAGACAATGGGGATTATTATAGACAGTGATGAGACAATGGGGATTATTATACACAGTGATGAGACAATGGGGATTATTATAGACAGTGATGGGACAATGGGGATTATTATAGACAGTGAGGGACAATGAGGATTATTATAGACAGTGATGGGACAATGGGGATTATTATAGACAGTGATGGGACAATGAGGATTATTATAGACAGTGATGGGACAATGGGGATTATTATAGACTATGATGGGACAATGGGGATTATTATAGACAGTGATGAGACAATGGGGATTAATACAGACAGTGATGAGACAATGGGGATTATTATAGACAGTGATAGTACAATGGCGATTATTTAAGACAGTGATGAGACAATGGGGATTATTATAGACCGTGATGGGACAATGGGGATTATTTTAGACAGTGATGAGACAATGGGAATAATTATAAACAGTGATGGGACAATGGGGATTATTATCGAGAGTGATGGGACAATTGGGATTATTATAGACAGTGAGGGACAATGGGGATTTGATAGACAGTGAGGGACAATGGGGATTATTATAGACAGTGATGGGACAATGAGGATTATTATAGACAGTGATGGGACAATGGGGATTATTATTGACAGTGAGGGACAATGAGGATTATTATAGACAGTGATGAGACAATGGGGATTATTATAGACAGTGATGAGACAATGAGGATTATGATAGACAGTGATGAGACAATGGGGATTATTATATACCGTGATGGGACAATGGGGATTATTATAGACAGTGAAGAGACAATGGGGATTATTATAGACAGTGATGAGACAATGAGGATTATTATAGACAGTGATGGGACAATGAGGATTATTATAGACAGTGATGGGACAATGGGGATTATTATAGACAGTGATGGGACAATCGGGAGTATTATAGACAGTGATGAGACAATGGGCATTATTATAGACAGTACGGGACAATGGGGATTATTATAGACAGTGATGAGACAATGGGAATATTATAGTCAGTGATGGGACAATGGGGATTATTATAGACAGTGATGAGACAATGGGGATTATTATAGACAGTGATGAGACAATGGGGATTATTATAGACAGTGATGGGACAATGTGGATTATTATAGACTGTAATGGGACAATGGGGATTAGTATAGACAGTGAGGGACAATGGGGATTATTATAGAGAGTGAGGGACAATGGGGATTATTATAGACAGCGAGGGACAATGGGGATTATTATAGACAGTATGGGACAATGGGGATTATTATAGACAGTGAGGAACAATGGGGATTATTATAGACAGTGAGGGACAATGGGGATGATAATAGACAGTGGGGGACAATGGGGATTATTATAGACAGTGATGGGACAATGGGGATTATTATAGACAGTGATGGGACAATGGGGATTATTATAGACAGTGATGGGACAATGTGGATTATTATAGGCAGTGATGGGACATTTGGGATTATTACAGACAGTGATGGGACAATGCGGATTATTATAGACAGTGATGAGACAATGGGGATTATTATAGAGAGTGATGAGACAATGGGGATTATTATAGACAGTGGTGGGACAATGGGGATTATTATAGACAGTGATGGGACAATGGGGATTATTTAGACAGTGATGGGACAATGGGGATTAATATAGTCAGTGATGGGACAATGAGGATTATTATAGACAGTGATGGGACAATGGGGATTATTATAGACAGTGATGAGACAATAAAGATTATTATAGACAGTGATGGGACAATGGGGATTATTATAGACAGTGATGGGATAATGGGGATTATTATAGACAGTGATGAGACAATGGGGATTATTGTAGACAGTGATGAGACAATGGGGATAATTATAAACAGTGATGGGACAATGGGGATTATTATCGAGAGTGATGGGACAATTGGGATTATTATAGACAGTGAGGGACAATGGGGATTTGATAGACAGTGAGGGACAATGGGGATTATTATAGACAGTGATGGGACAATGAGGATTATTAGAGACAGTGATGGGACAATGGGGATTATTATAGACAGTGATGGGACAATGGGGATTATGATAGACAGTGATGGTACAACGGGGATTATTATAGACAGTGATGGTACAATGGGGATTATTATAGACAGTGAGGGACAATGGGGATTATTATAGACAGTGATGGGACAATGGGGATTATTATAGACAGTGATGGGACAATGTGGATTATTATAGACAGTGATGGGACATTTGGGATTATTACAGACAGTGATGGGACAATGCGGATTATTATAGACAGTGATGAGACAATGGGGATTATTATAGAGAGTGATGAGACAATGGGGATTATTATAGACAGTGGTGGGACAATGGGGATTATTATAGACAGTGATGGGACAATGGGGATTATTTAGACAGTGATGGGACAATGGGGATTAATATAGTCAGTGATGGGACAATGAGGATTATTATAGACAGTGATGGGACAATGGGGATTATTATAGACAGTGATGAGACAATAAAGATTATTATAGACAGTGATGGGACAATGGGGATTATTATAGACAGTGATGGGACAATGGGGATTATTATAGACAGTGATGAGACAATGGCGATTATTATAGACAGTGATGAGACCATGAGGATTATTATAGACAGTGATGGGACAATGGGGATTATTATAGACAGTGATGAGACAATAAAGATTATTATAGACAGTGATGGGACAATGGGGATTATTATAGACAGTGATGGGACAATGGGGATTATTATAGACAGTGATGAGACAATGGGGATTATTATAGACAGTGATGGGACAATGAGGATTATTATAGACAGTGATGGGACAATGGGGATTATTATAGACAGTGATGGGATAATGGGGATTATTATAGACAGTGATGAGACAATGGGGATTATTATAGACAGTGATGAGACAATAAAGATTATTATAGACAGTGATGGGACAATGGGGATTATTATAGACAGTGATGGGATAATGGGGATTATTATAGACAGTGATGAGACAATGGGGATTATTGTAGACAGTGATGAGACAATGGGGATTATTATAGACAGTGGTGGGACAATGGGGATTATTATAGACAGTGATGGGATAATGGGGATTATTATAGACAGTGATGGGTCAATGGGGATTATTATAGACAGTGATGAGACAATGGGGATTATTATAGACAGTGATGGGACAATGGGGATTATTATAGACAGTGATGGGACAATGGGGATTATTATAGACAGTATTGAGACAATGAGGACTATTATAGACAGTGATGGGACAATGGGGATTATTATCGACAGTGATGGGACAATGGGGATTATTATAGACAGTGATGGTACAATGGGGATTATTACAGACAGTGATGGGACAATGAGGATTATTATAGACAGTGATGGGACAATGGGGATTATTATAGACAGTGGTGGACAATGGGGATTATTACAGAAAGTGATGAGACAATGGGGATTATTATAGACAGTGATGGGACAATGGGGATTATTGTAGACAGTGATGGGACAATGAGGATTATTATAGACAGTGATGGGACAATGTGGATTATTATAGACAGTGATGGGACATTGGGGATTATTATAGACAGCGATGGGACAATGGGGATTATTATAGACAGTGAGGGACAATGGGGATTATTATAGTCAGTGATTGGACAATGGGGATTATTATAGACAATGATGGGACAATGGGGATTATTATAGACAGTGATGGGTCAATGGGGATTATTATAGACAGTGATGAGTCAATGGGGACTATTATAGACAGTGATGAGACAATGGGGATTATTATAGACAGTGATGAGACAAAAGGGATTATTATAGATAGTGATGAGACAATGGGGAGTATTATAGACAATGATGAGACAATGGGGAATAATATAGACAGTGATGGGACAATGGGGATTATTATAGACAGTGAGGGACAATGAGGATTATTATAGACAGTGATGGGACAATGGGGATTATTATAGACAGTGATGGGACAATGAGGATTATTA
Source organism: Pristiophorus japonicus (assembly GCF_044704955.1). Classification (NCBI taxonomy): domain Eukaryota; kingdom Metazoa; phylum Chordata; class Chondrichthyes; family Pristiophoridae; genus Pristiophorus; species Pristiophorus japonicus. The sequence goes on from NW_027251113.1 coordinate 1,207,192, forward strand.
TAGACAGTTATGGGACAATGGGGATTATTATAGACTATGATGGGACAATGGGGATTATTATAGACAGTGATGAGACAATGGGGATTAATACAGACAGTGATGAGACAATGGGGATTATTATAGACAGTGATAGTACAATGGCGATTATTTAAGACAGTGATGAGACAATGGGGATTATTATAGACCGTGATGGGACAATGGGGATTATTTTAGACAGTGATGAGACAATGGGAATAATTATAAACAGTGATGGGACAATGGGGATTATTATCGAGAGTGATGGGACAATTGGGATTATTATAGACAGTGAGGGACAATGGGGATTTGATAGACAGTGAGGGACAATGGGGATTATTATAGACAGTGATGGGACAATGAGGATTATTATAGACAGTGATGGGACAATGGGGATTATTATTGACAGTGAGGGACAATGGGGATTATTATAGACAGTGATGAGACAATGGGGATTATTATAGACAGTGATGAGACAATGAGGATTATGATAGACAGTGATGAGACAATGGGGATTATTATATACCGTGATGGGACAATGGGGATTATTATAGACAGTGAAGAGACAATGGGGATTATTATAGACAGTGATGAGACAATGAGGATTATTATAGACAGTGATGGGACAATGAGGATTATTATAGACAGTGATGGGACAATGGGGATTATTATAGACAGTGATGGGACAATCGGGAGTATTATAGACAGTGATGAGACAATGGGCATTATTATAGACAGTACGGGACAATGGGGATTATTATAGACAGTGATGAGACAATGGGAATATTATAGTCAGTGATGGGACAATGGGGATTATTATAGACAGTGATGAGACAATGGGGATTATTATAGACAGTGATGAGACAATGGGGATTATTATAGACAGTGATGGGACACTGTGGATTATTATAGACAGTAATGGGACAATGGGGATTAGTATAGACAGTGAGGGACAATGGGGATTATTATAGAGAGTGAGGGACAATGGGGATTATTATAGACAGCGAGGGACAATGGGGATTATTATAGACAGTAAGGGACAATGGGGATTATTATAGACAGTGAGGAACAATGGGGATTATTATAGACAGTGAGGGACAATGGGGATGATAATAGACAGTGGGGGACAATGGGGATTATTATAGACAGTGATGGGACAATGGGGATTATTATAGACAATGATCAGACAATGGGGATTATTATAGACAGTGAGGGACAATGGGGATTATTATAGACAGTGATGAGACAATGGGGATTATTATAGACAGTGATGAGGCAATGTGTATTATTATACACAGTGATGGGACAATGGGGATTATTATAGACAGTGATGGGACAATGAGGATTATTATAGACAGTGATGAGACAATGGGGATTATTATAGACAGTGATGCGACAATGAGGATTATTATAGAGAGTGATGGGACAATGGGGATTATTATAGACAGTGATGAGACGATTAGGATTATTATAGACAGTGATGAGACAATGGGGATTATTATAGCAGTGATGAGACAATGGGAATTTTTATAGACAGTGATGGGACAATGGGGATTATTATAGACAGTGATGGGACAATGGGGATTATTATATACAATGAGGGACAATGGGGATTATTATAGAAAGTGATGAGACAATGGCGATTATTATAGACAGTGATGAGACAATGTGGATTATTATACACATTGATGGGACAATGGGGATTATTATAGACAGTGATGGGACAATGGGGATTATTATAGACAGTGATGGGACAATGGGGATTATTAGAGACAGTGTTGAGACAATGGGGATTATTATAGACAGTGAGGGACAATGGGGAGTATTATAGACAGTGATGAGACAATGGGGATTATTATAGACAGTGATGAGACAATGGGGATTATTATACACAGTGATGAGACAATGGGGATTATTATAGACAGTGATGGGACAATGGGGATTATTATAGACAGTGATGGGACAATGAGGATTATTATAGACAGTGATAAGACAATGGGGATTATCATAGACAGTGAGGGACAATGGGGATTATTATAGACAGTGATGAGACAATGGGGATTATTATAGACAGTGATGAGAGAATGAGGATTATTATAGACAGTAAGGGACAATAGGTATTATTATAGACAGTGATGAGACAATGGGGATTAATATAGACAGTGATGGGACAATGGGGATTATTATAGACAGTGATGAGACAATGGGGATTATTATAGACAGTGATGAGACAATGAGGATTATTATAGACAGTGATGAGACAATGGGGATTATTATAGACAGTGATGAGACAAGAGGGATTATTATAGACAGTGATGGGACAATGGCGATTATTATAGACAGTGATGAGACAATGGGGATTATTGTAGACAGTGATGAGACAATGAGGATTATTATCGACAGTGATGGGACAATGGGGATTATTACAGGCAGTGATGAGACAATGGGGATTATTATAGGCAGTGATGAGACAATGGGGATTATTATAGACAGTGATGAGACAATGAGGATTATTATAGACAGTGAAGGACAATAAGGGGATTATTATATACAGTGATGAGACAATGGGGATTATTATAGAGAATGATGAGACATTGGGGATTATTATAGACAGTGATGGGACAATGAGGATTATTATAGATAGTGAGGGACAATAAGGGGATTATTATATACAGTGATGAGACAATGGGGATTATTATAGACAGTGATGAGACAATGGGGATTATTATAGATAGTGATGAGACAATGGGGATTATTTTCGATAGTGATGAGACAATGAGGATTATTATATACAGTGATGAGACAATGGGGATTATTATAGACAGTGATGAGACAATGGGGATTATTATAGACAGTGATGAGACAATGGGGATTATTAGAGACAGTGAGGGACAATGGGGATTATTATAGAGAATGATGATACAATGGGAATTATTATAGACAGTGATGGGACAATGAGGATTATTATAGTCAGTGATGGGACAATGGGGATTATTATAGACAGTGATGGGACAATGGGGATTATTATAGACAGTGATGAGACAATGGGGATTATTATAGACAGTGATGGGACCATGGGGATTATTATAGACAGTGATGGGACAATGGGGAATATTATAGACTGTGCTGAGACAATGGGGATTATTATAGACAGTGATGAGACAATGGGGATTATTATATACAGTGATGGGACAATGGGGATTATTATAGACAGTGATGGGACAATGGGGATTATTATAGACAGTGATGATACAATGGGAATTATTATAGACAGTGATGGGACAATGAGGATTATTATAGGCAGTGATGGGACGTTGGGGATTATTATAGACAGTGATGGGACAATGGGGATTATTATAGACAGTGATGAGACAATGGGGATTATTATAGACAGTGATGGGACAATGGGGATTATTATAGACAGTGATGTGACAATGGGGATTATTATAGACAGTGATGGGACAATGGGGATTATTATAGACAGTGATGGGACAACGGGGATTATTATAGACAGTGATGGGACAATGGGGATTATTATCGACAGTGATGGGACAATGGGGATTATTATAGACAGTGAGGGACAATGGGGATTATTATAGACAGTGATGGGACAATGGGGATTATTATAGACAGTGATGGGACAATGGGGATTATTATAGACAGTGATGGGACAATGGGGATTATTATAGACAGTGAGGGACAATGGGGATTATTATAGACAGTGATGAGACAATGGGGATAATTATAGACAGTGTTGAGACAATGGGGATTATTATAGACAGTGATGGGACAATGGGGATTATTATAGACAGTGATGGGACAATGGGGATTATTATAGACAGTGATGGGACAATGGGGATTATTATAGACAGTGAGGTACAATGGGGATTATTATAGACAGTGATAGGACAATGGGGATTATTATAGTCAGTGATGGGACAATGAAGATTATTATAGACAGTGATGGGACAATGGGGATTATTATAGACAGTGAGGGACAATGGGGATTATTATAGGGAGTGATGAGACAATGGGGATTATTATAGACAGTAATGAGACAATGAGGATTATTATAGACAATGATGAGACAATGGGGATTATTATATACAGTGATGGGACAATGGGGATTATTATAGACAGTGAAGAGACTATGGGGATTATTATAGACAGTGAGGGACAATGGGGATTATTATAGTCAGTGATGAGACAATGGGGATAATTGCAGACAGCGTTGAGACAATGGGGATTATTATAGACAGTGATGGGACAATGGGGATAATTATAAACAGTGATGGGACAATGGGGATTATTATAGACAGTGATGTGAGAATGGGGATTATTATCGAGAGTGATGGGACAATTGGGATTATTATAGACAGTGAGGGACAATGGGGATTATTAAAGACAGTGATGGGACAATGGGGATTATTATAGACAGTGATGAGACAATGAGGATTATTATAGACAGTGATGGGACAATGGGGATTATTATAGACAGTGATGGACAATGGGGATTATTATAGACAGTGATGAGACAATGGGGATTATTATAGACAGTGATGAGACAATGAGGATTATTATAGACAGTGATGAGACAATGGGGATTATTATATACCGTGATGGGACAATGGGGATTATTATAGACAGTGAAGAGACAATGGGGATTATTATAGACAGTGATGAGACAATGAGGATTATTATAGACAGTGATGGGACAATGAGGATTATTATAAACAGTGATGGGACAATGGGGATTATTATAGACAGTGATGAGACAATGGGGTTTATTATAGACAGTGATGAGACAATGAGGATTATTATAGACAGTGATGAGACAATGGGTATTATTATAGACAGTGATGAGACAATGGGGATTATTATAGACAGTGATGAGACAATGGGAATTATTATAGACAGTGATGAGACAATGAGGGATTATTATAGACAGTAAGGGACAATGGGGATTATTATATCCCGTGATGGGACAATGGGGATTATTATAGACAGTGAAGAGACAATGGGGATTATTATAGACAGTGATGAGACAATGAGGATTATTATAGACAGTGATGGGACAATGAGGATTATTATAAACAGTGATGGGACAATGGGGATTATTATAGACAGTGATGAGACAATGGGGATTATTATAGACAGTGATGAGACAATGAGGATTATTATAGACAGTGATGAGACAATGGGGATTATTATAGACAGTGATGAGACAATAGGGATTATTATAGACAGTGATGGGACAATGGCGATTTTTATAGACAGTGATGAGACAATGGGGATTATTATAGACAGTGATGAGACAATGAGGATTATAATAGACAGTGATGGGACAATGGGGATTATTACAGCCAGTGATGAGACAATGGGGATTATTATAGACAGTTATGAGACTATGGGGATTATTATAGACAGTGATGAGACAATGAGGATTATTATAGACAGTGAGGGACAATAAGGGGATTATTATAGACAGTGATGAGACAATGGGGATTATTATAGATAGTGATGAGATAATGAGGATTATTATAGACAGTGATGGGACTATGGGGATTATTACAGACAATGATGAGACAATGGGGATTATTATAGACAGTGATGAGACAATGGGGATTATTATAGACAGTGATGAGACAATGAGGATTATTATAGACAGTGAGGGACAATCGGGATTATTATAGAGAATGATGAGACATTGGGGAATATTATAGACAGTGATGGGACAATGAGGATTATTATAGATAGTGAGTGACAATAAGGGGATTATTATATACAGTGATGAGACAATGGGGATTATTATAGACAGTGATGAGACAATGGGGATTATTATAGATAGTGATGAGACAATGGGGATTATTTTCGATATTGATGAGACAATGAGGATTATTATATACAGTGATGAGACAATGGGGATTATTATAGACAGTGATGAGACAATGGGGATTATTATAGACAGTGATGAGACAATGGGGATTATTAGACACAGTGAGGGACAATGGGGCTTATTATAGAGAATGATGAGACAATGGGGATTATTATAGACAGTGATGGGACAATGGGGATTATTATAGACAGTGATGATACAATGGGAATTATTATAGACAGTGATGGGACAATGAGGATTATTATAGTCAGTGATGGGACAATGGGGATTATTATAGACAGTGATGGGACAATGGGGATTATTATAGACAGTGATGAGACAATGGGGATTATTATAGACAGTGATGGGACCATGGAGATTATTATAGACAGTGATGGGACAATGGGGATTATTATAGACAGTGCTGAGACAATGGGGATTATTATAGATAGTGATGAGACAATGGGGATTATTTTCGATAGTGATGAGACAATGAGGATTATTATATACAGTGATGAGACAATGGGGATGATTATAGACAGTGATGAGACAATGGGGATTATTATAGACAGTGATGAGACAATGGGGATTATTAGAGACAGTGAGGGACAATGGGGCTTATTATAGAGAATGATGAGACAATGGGGATTATTATAGACAGTGATGGGACAATGGGGATTATTATAGACAGTGATGATACAATGGGAATTATTATAGACAGTGATGGGTCAATGAGGATTATTATAGTCAGCGATGGGACAATGGGGATTATTATTGACAGTGATGCGACAATGGGGATTATTATAGACAGTGATGAGACAATGGGGATTATTATAGACAGTGATGGGACCATGGAGATTATTATAGACAGTGATGGGACAATGGGGATTATTATAGACAGTGCTGAGACAATGGGGATTATTATAGATAGTGATGAGACAATGGGGATTATTTTCGATAGTGATGAGACAATGAGGATTATTATATACAGTGATGAGACAATGGGGATGATTATAGACAGTGATGAGACAATGGGGATTATTATAGACAGTGATGAGACAATGGGGATTATTAGAGACAGTGAGGGACAATGGGGCTTATTATAGAGAATGATGAGACAATGGGGATTATTATAGACAGTGATGGGACAATGGGGATTATTATAGACAGTGATGATACAATGGGAATTATTATAGACAGTGATGGGACAATGAGGATTATTATAGTCAGCGATGGGACAATGGGGATTATTATTGACAGTGATGCGACAATGGGGATTATTATAGACAGTGATGAGACAATGGGGATTATTATAGACAGTGATGGGACCATGGAGATTATTATAGACAGTGATGGGACAATGGGGATTATTATAGACAGTGCTGAGACAATGGGGATTATTATAGACAGTGATGAGACAATGGGGATTATTATAGACAGTGATGGGACCATGGGGATTATTATAGACAGTGATGGGACAATGGGGATTATTATAGACAGTGATGATACAATGGGGATTATTATAGACAGTGATAAGACAATGGGGATTATTATATACAGTGATGGGACAATGGGGATTATTATAGACAGTGATAGGACAATGAGGATTATTATAGGCAGTGATGGGACAATGGGGTTTATTATAGGCAGTGATGGGACAATGGGGATTATTATAGACAGTGATGAGACAATGGGGATTATTATAGACAGTGATGGGACAATGGGGATTATTATAGACAGTGATGGGACAATGGGGATTATTATAGACAGTGATGGGACAATGGGGATTATTATAGACAGTGATGGGACAACGGGGATTATTATAGACAGTGATGGGACAATGGGGATTATTATAGACAGTGATGGGACAATGGGGATTATTATAGACAGTGAGGGACAATGGGGATTATTATAGACAGTGATGGGACAATGGGGATTATTATAGACAGTGATGGGACAATGGGGATTATTATAGACAGTGATGGGACAATGGGGATTATTATAGACAGTGAGGGACAATGGGGATTATTATAGACAGTGATGAGACAATGGGGATAATTATAGACAGTGTTGAGACAATGGGGATTATTATATACAGTGATGAGACAGTGGGGATTATTATAGACAGTGATGGGACAATGGGGATTATTATAGACAGTGATGGGACAATGGGGATTGTTATAGACAGTGAGGTACAATGGGGATTATTATAGACAGTGATAGGACAATGGGGATTATTATAGACAGTGATGGGACAATGAGGATTATTATAGACAGTGAGGGGACAATGGGGATTATTATAGACAGTGAGGGACAATGGGGATTATTATAGACAGTGATGAGACAATGGGGATTATTATAGACAGTGATGAGACAATGAGGATTATTATAGACAGTGATGAGACAATGGGGATTATTATATACCGTGATGGGACAATGGGGATTAATTTAGACAGTGAAGAGACAATGGGGTTATTATAGACAGTGATGAGACAATGAGGATTATTATAGACAGTGATGGGACAATGAGGATTATTATAGACAGTGATGGGACAATGGGGATTATTATAGACAGTGATGAGACAATGGGGATTATTATAGACAGTGATGAGACAATGGGTATTATTATAGACAGTGATGAGACAATGGGGATTATTATAGGCAGTGATGAGACAATGGGGATTATTATAGAGAAAGATGAGACAATGGGGATTATTATAGACATTGATGGGACAATGGGGATTATTATAGACAGTGATGAGACAATGGGGATTATTATAGACAGTGATGGGACAATGTGGATTATTATAGACAGTGATGAGACAATAATGTTATTATAGACAGTGATGAGACAATGGGGATTATTATAGACAGTGATGGGACTATGGGGATTATTATAGACAGTGAGGGACAATAAGGGGATTATTGCATACAGTGATGAGACAATGGGGATTATTATAGACAGTGATGAGACAATGGGGATTATTATCGACAGTGATGAGACAATGAGGATTATTATAGACAGTGAGGGACAATAAGGGGATTATTATATACAGTGATGAGACACTGGGGATTATTATGGACAGTGATGAGACAATGGGGATTATTATAGACAGTGATGGGACAATGGGGATTATTATAGACAGTGAGGGACAATGGGGATTATTATAGAAATTGAGGGACAATAGGGATTATTATAGACAGTGATGAGACAATGGGGATTATTATAGACAGTGATGGGACAATGGGGATTATTATAGACAGTGATGAGACAATGGGGATTATTATAGACAGTGATGAGACAATGAGGATTATTATAGACAGTGATGAGACAATGGGGATTATTATAGACAGTGATGAGACAATTGGGATTATTATAGACAGTGAGGGACAACGGGGATTATTATATACAGTGATGAGACAATGGGGATTATTATAGACAGTGATGAGACAATGGGGATTATTATAGACAGTGAAGAGACAATGAGGATTATTATAGACAGTGATGAGACAATTGGGATTATTACAGACAGTGATGAGACAATGGGGATTACAAAAACAGTGATGAGACAATGGGGATTATTATAGACAGTGATGAGACAATGAGGATTATTATAGACAGTGAGGGACAATAAGGGGATTATTATATACAGTGATGAGACAATGGGATAATTATAGACAGTGATGAGTCAATGGGGATTATTATAGATAGTGATGAGATAATGAGGATTTTCATAGACAGTGATGGGACTATGGGGATTATTACAGACAGTGATGAGACAATGGGGATTACAAAAACAGTGATGGGAATATGGGGATTATTATAGACAGTGATGAGACAATGAGGATTATTACAGACAGTGATGAGACAATGGGGATTATTATAGACAGTGATGAGACAATGGGGATTATTATAGACAGTGATGAGACAATGAGGATTATTATAGACAGTGAGGGATAATGGGGATTATTATAGAGAATGATGAGACATTGGGGATTATTATAGACAGTGATGGGACAATGAGGATTATGATAGAGAGTGAGGGACAATAAGGGGATTATTATATACAGTGATGAGACAATGGGGATTATTATAGACAGTGATGGGACAATGGGGATTATTATAGACAGTGATGAGACAATGGCGATTTTTATAGACAGTGATGAGACAATGGGGATTATTATAGACAGTGATGAGACAATGGGGATTATTATAGACAGTGATGACACAATAGGGATTATTATAGACAGTGAAGAGACAATGGGGATTATTATAGACAGTGATGAGACAATGAGGATTATTATAGACAGTGATGGGACAATGAGGATTATTATAAACAGTGATGGGACAATGGGGATTATTATAGACAGTGATGAGACAATGGGGATTATTATAGACAGTGATGAGACAATGGGGATTATTATAGATAGTGATGAGACAATGGGGATTATTTTCGATAGTGATGAGACAATGGGGATTATTATAGACAGTAAGGGACAATGGGGATTATTATATACCGTGATGGGACAATGGGGATTATTACAGACAGTGAAGAGACAATGGGGATTATTATAGACAGTGATGAGACAATGAGGATTATTATAGACAGTGATGGGACAATGAGGATTATTATAAACAGTGATGGGACAATGGGGATTATTATAGACAGTGATGAGACAATGGGGATTATTATAGACAGTGATGAGACAATGAGGATTATTATAGACAGTGATGAGACAATGGGGATTATTATAGACAGTGATGAGACAATAGGGATTATTATAGACAGTGATGGGACAATGGCGATTTTTATAGACAGTGATGAGACAATGGGGTTTATTATAGACAGTGATGAGACAATGAGGATTATAAGAGACAGTGATGGGACAATGGGGATTATTACAGCCAGTGATGAGACAATGGGGATTATTATAGACAGTTATGAGACTATGGGGATTATTATAGACAGTGATGAGACAATGAGGATTATTATAGACAGTGAGGGACAATAAGGGGATTATTATAGACAGTGATGAGACAATGGGGATTATTATAGATAGTGATGAGATAATGAGGATTATTATAGACAGTGATGGGACTATGGGGATTATTACAGATCATGATGAGACAATGGGGATTATTATAGACAGTGATGAGACAATGGGGATTATTATAGACAGTGATGAGACAATGAGGATTATTATAGACAGTGAGGGACAATGGGGATTATTATAGAGAATGATGAGACATTGGGGATTATTATAGACAGTGATGGGACAATGAGGATTATTATAGATAGTGAGTGACAATAAGGGGATTATTATATACAGTGATGAGACAATGGGGATTATTATAGACAGTGATGAGACAATGGGGATTATTATAGATAGTGATGAGACAATGGGGATTATTTTCGATATTGATGAGACAATGAGGATTATTATATACAGTGATGAGACAATGGGGATTATTATAGACAGTGATGAGACAATGGGGATTATTATAGACAGTGATGAGACAATGGGGATTATTAGAGACAGTGAGGGACAATGGGGCTTATTATAGAGAATGATGAGACAATGGGGATTATTATAGACAGTGATGGGACAATGGGGATTATTATAGACAGTGATGATACAATGGGAATTATTATAGACAGTGATGGGACAATGAGGATTATTATAGTCAGTGATGGGACAATGGGGATTATTATAGACAGTGATGGGACAATGGGGATTATTATAGACAGTGCTGAGACAATGGGGATTATTATAGATAGTGATGAGACAATGGGGATTATTTTCGATAGTGATGAGACATTGAGGATTATTATATACAGTGATGAGACAATGGGGATGATTATAGACAGTGATGAGACAATGGGGATTATTATAGACAGTGATGAGACAATGGGGATGATTAGAGACAGTGAGGGACAATGGGGCTTATTATAGAGAATGATGAGACAATGGGGATTATTATAGACAGTGATGGGACAATGGGGATTATTATAGACAGTGATGATACAATGGGAATTATTATAGACAGTGATGGGACAATGAGGATTATTATAGTCAGCGATGGGACAATGGGGATTATTATTGACAGTGATGCGACAATGGGGATTATTATAGACAGTGATGAGACAATGGGGATTATTATAGACAGTGATGGGACCATGGAGATTATTATAGACAGTGATGGGACAATGGGGATTATTATAGACAGTGCTGAGACAATGGGGATTATTATAGACAGTGATGAGACAATGGGGATTATTATATACAGTGATGGGACAATGGGGATTATTATAGACAGTGATGGGACAATGGGGATTATTATAGACAGTGATGATACAATGGGGATTATTATAGACAGTGATGAGACAATGGGGATTATTATATACAGTGATGGGACAATGGGGATTATTATAGACAGTGATAGGACAATGAGGATTATTATAGGCAGTGATGGGACAATGGGGTTTATTATAGGCAGTGATGGGACAATGGGGATTATTATAGACAGTGATGAGACAATGGGGATTATTATAGACAGTGATGGGACAATGGGGATTATTATAGACAGTGATGGGACAATGGGGATTATTATAGACAGTGATGGGACAATGGGGATTATTATAGACAGTGATGAGACAATAAAGATTATTATAGACAGTGATGGGACAATGGGGATTATTATAGACAGTGATGGGAAAATGGGGATTATTATAGACAGTGAGGGACAATGGGGATTATTATAGACAGTGATGGGACAATGGGGATTATTATAGACAGTGATGGGACAATGGGGATTATTATAGACAGTGATGGGACAATGGGGATTATTATAGACAGTGAGGGACAATGGGGATTATTATAGACAGTGATGAGACAATGGGGATAATTATAGACAGTGTTGAGACAATGGGGATTATTATATACAGTGATGAGACAGTGGGGATTATTATAGACAGTGATGGGACAATGGGGATTATTATAGACAGTGATGGGACAATGGGGATTATTATAGACAGTGAGGTACAATGGGGATTATTATAGACAGTGATAGGACAATGGGGATTATTATAGACAGTGATGGGACAATGAGGATTATTATAGACAGTGAGGGGACAATGGGGATTATTATAGAGAGTGAGGGACAATGGGGATTATTATAGACAGTGATGAGACAATGGGGATTATTATAGACAGTGATGAGACAATGAGGATTATTATAGACAGTGATGAGACAATGGGGATTATTATATACCGTGATGGGACAATGGGGATTAATTTAGACAGTGAAGAGGCAATGGGGATTATTATAGACAGTGATGAGACAATGAGGATTATTATAGACAGTGATGGGACAATGAGGATTATTATAGACAGTGATGGGACAATGGGGATTATTATAGACAGTGATGAGACAATGGGGATTATTATAGACAGTGATGAGACAATGAGGATTATTATAGACAGTGATGAGACAATGGGTATTATTATAGACAGTGATGAGACAATGGGGATTATTATAGTCAGTGATGAGACAATGGGGATTATTATAGAGAAAGATGAGACAATGGGGATTATTATAGACAGTGATGGGACAATGGGGATTATTTTAGACAGTGATGAGACAATGGGGATTATTATAGACAGTGATGGGACAATGTGGATTATTATAGACAGTGATGAGACAATAATGTTATTATAGACAGTGATGAGACAATGGGGATTATTATAGACAGTGATGGGACTATGGGGATTATTATAGACAGTGAGGGACAATAAGGGGATTATTGCATACAGTGATGAGACAATGGGGATTATTACAGACAGTGATGAGACAATGGGGATTATTATAGACAGTGATGAGACAATGGGGATTATTATAGACAGTGATGAGACAATGAGGATTATTATAGACAGTGATGGGACAATGGGGATTATTATAGACAGTGAGGGACAATGGGGATTATTATAGAAATTGAGGGACAATAGGGATTATTATGGACAGTGATGAGACAATGGGGATTATTATAGACAGTGATGGGACAATGGGGATTATTATAGACAGTGATGAGACAATGGGGATTATTATAGACAGTGATGAGACAATGAGGATTATTATAGACAGTTATGAGACAATGGGGATTATTATAGACAGTGATGAGACAATTGGGATTATTATAGACAGTGAGGGACAACGGGGATTATTATATACAGTGATGAGACAATGGGGATTATTATAGACAGTGATGAGACAATGGGGATTATTATAGACAGTGAAGAGACAATGAGGATTATTATAGAAAGTGATGGGACTATGGGGATTATTACAGACAGTGATGAGACAATGGGGATTACAAAAACAGTGATGAGACAATGGGGATTATTATAGACAGTGATGAGACAATGAGGATTATTACAGACAGTGATGAGACAATGGGGATTATTATAGACAGTGATGGGACAATGTGGATTATTATAGACAGTGATGAGACAATAATGTTATTATAGACAGTGATGAGACAATGGGGATTATTATAGACAGTGATGGGACTATGGGGATTATTATAGACAGTGAGGGACAATAAGGGGATTATTGCATACAGTGATGAGACAATGGGGATTATTATAGACAGTGATGAGACAATGGGGATTATTATAGACAGTGATGAGACAATGGGGATTATTATCGACAGTGATGAGACAATGAGGATTATTATAGACAGTGATGGGACAATGGGGATTATTATAGACAGTGAGGGACAATGGGGATTATTATAGAAATTGAGGGACAATAGGGATTATTATAGACAGTGATGAGACAATGGGGATTATTATAGTCAGTGATGGGACAATGGGGATTATTATAGACAGTGATGAGACAATGGGGATTATTATAGACAGTGATGAGACAATGAGGATTATTATAGACAGTGATGGGACTATGGGGATTATTACAGACAGTGATGAGACAATGGGGATTACAAAAACAGTGATGAGACAATGGGGATTATTATAGACAGTGATGAGACAATGAGGATTATTACAGACAGTGATGAGACAATGGGGATTATTATAGACAGTGATGAGACAATGGGGATTATTATAGACAGTGATGAGACAATGAGGATTATTATAGACAGTGAGGGACAATAAGGGGATTATTATATACAGTGATGAGACAATGGGGATTATTATAGACAGTGATGAGACAATTGGGATTATTATAGACAGTGAGGGACAACGGGGATTATTATATACAGTGATGAGACATTGGGGATTATTATAGACAGTGATGAGACAATGGGGATTATTATAGACAGTGAAGAGACAATGAGGATTATTGTAGACAGTGATGGGACTATGGGGATTATTACAGACAGTGATGAGACAATGGGGATTACAAAAACAGTGATGAGACAATGGGGATTATTATAGACAGTGATGAGACAATGAGGATTATTACAGACAGTGATGAGACAATGGGGATCATTATAGACAGTGATGAGACAATGGGGATTATTATAGACAGTGATGAGACAATGAGGATTATTATAGACAGTGAGGGACAATAAGGGGATTATTATATACAGTGATGAGACAATGGGGATTATTATAGACAGTGATGAGACAATGGGGATTATTATAGATAGTGAAGAGACAATGGGGATTATTTTCGATAGTGATGAGACAATGAGGATTATTATATACAGTGATGAGTCAATGGGGATTATTATAGACAGTGATGAGACAATGGGGATTATTATAGACAGTAATGAGACAATGGGGATTATTATAGATAGTGAAGAGACAATGGGGATTATTTTCGATAGTGATGAGACAATGAGGATTATTATATACAGTGATGAGTCAATGGGGATTATTATAGACAGTGATGAGACAATGGGGATTATTATAGACAGTAATGAGACAATGGGGATTATTAGAGACAGTGAGGGACAATGGGGATTATTATAGAGAATGATGAGACAATGGGGATTATTATATACAGTGATGGGACAATGGGGATTATTATAGACAGTGATGAGACAATGAGGATTATTATAGACAGTGATGGGACAATGGGGATTATTATAGACAGTGAAGGGACAATGAGGATTATTATAGACAGTGATGAGACAATGGGGATTATTATAGACAATGATGGGACAATGGGCATTATTATAGACAGTGATGAGACAATGGGGATTATTATAGACAGTGATGAGATAGTGATGTTATTATAGACAGTGATGAGACAATGGGGATTATTATAGACAGTGAGGGACAATGGGGATTATTATAGACAGTGAGGGACAATAAGGGGATTATTATATACAGTGATGAGACAATGAGGATTATTATCGGCAGTGATGAGACAATGGGGATTATTATACACAGTGATGAGACAATGGGGATTATTATCGACAGTGATGAGACAATGAGGATTATTATAGACAGTGAGGGACAATAACGGGATTATTATATACAGTGATGAGACAGTGGGGATTATTATAGACAGTGATGAGACAATGGGGATTACAAAAACAGTGATGAGACAATGGGATTATTATAGACAGTGATGAGTCAATCGGGATTATTATAGAAAGTGATGAGATAATGAGGATTTTTATAGACAGTGATGGGACTATGGGGATTATTACAGACAGTGATGAGACAATGGGGATTATTATAGACAGTGATGGGACAATGGGGATTATTATAGACAGTGATGAGACAATGAGGATTATTATAGACAGTGAGGGATAATGGGGATTATTATAGAGAATGATGAGACATTGGGGATTATTTTCGATAGTGATGAGACAATGAGGATTATTATATACAGTGATGAGACAATGGGGATTATTATAGACAGTGATGAGACAATGGGGATTATTATAGACAGTGAGGAGACAATGGGGATTATTAGAGACAGTGAGGGACAATGGGGATTATTATAGAGAATGATGAGACAACGGGGATTATTATAGACAGTGATGGGACAATGGGGATTATTATAGACAGTGATGAGACAATGAGGATTATTATAGACAGTGATGGGACAATGGGGATTATTATAGATAGTGAAGGGACAATGAGGATTATTATAGACAGTGATGAGACAATGGGGATTATTATAGACAGTGATGGGACAATGGGGATTATTATAGACAGTGACGATATAGTGATGTTATTATAGACAGTGATGAGACAATGGGGATTATTATAGACAGTGAGGGACAATGGGGATTATTATAGACAGTGAGGGACAATAAGGGGATTATTATATACAGTGATGAGACAATGGGGATTATTATCGACAGTGATGATACAATGGGAATTATTACAGACAGTGATGGGACAATGAGGATTATTATAGTCAGTGATGGGACAATGGGGAGTATTATAGACAGTGATGGGACAATGGGGATTATTATAGACAGTGATGAGACAATGGGGATTATTATAGACAGTGATGGGACCATGGAGATTATTATAGACAGTGATGGGACAATGGGGATTATTATAGACAGTGCTGAGACAATGGGGATTATTATAGATAGTGATGAGACAATGGGGATTATTTTCGATAGTGATGAGACAATGAGGATTATTATATACAGTGATGAGACAATGGGGATTATTATAGACAGTGATGAGACAATGGGGATTATTATAGACAGTGATGAGACAATGGGGATTATTATAGACAGTGATGAGACAATGGGGATTATTAGAGACAGTGAGGGACAATGGGGCTTATTATAGAGAATGATGAGACAATGGGGATTATTATAGACAGTGATGGGACAATGGGGATTATTATAGACAGTGATGATACAATGGGAATTATTATAGACAGTGATGGGACAATGAGGATTATTATAGACAGTGATGAGACAATGGGGATTATTATAGACAGTGATGGGACCATGGAGATTATTAGAGACAGTGATGGGACAATGGGGATTATTATAGACAGTGCTGAGACAATGGGGATTATTATAGACAGTGATGAGACAATGGGGATTATTATATACAGTGATGGGACAATGGGGATTATTATAGACAGTGATGGGACAATGGGGATTATTATAGACAGTGATGATACAATGGGGATTATTATAGACAGTGATGAGACAATTGGGATTATTATATACAGTGATGGGACAATGGGGATTATTATAGACAGTGATAGGACAATGAGGATTATTATAGGCAGTGATGGGACAATGGGGTTTATTATAGGCAGTGATGGGACAATGGGGATTATTATAGACAGTGATGAGACAATAAAGATTATTATAGACAGTGATGGGACAATGGGGATGATTATAGACAGTGATGGGACAATGGGGATTATTATAGACAGTGATGGGACAATGGGGATTATTATAGACAGTGATGGGACAACGGGGATTATTATAGACAGTGATGGGACAATGGGGATTATTATAGACAGTGATGGGACAATGGGGATTATTATAGACAGTGAGGGACAATGGGGATTATTATAGACAGTGATGGGACAATGGGGATTATTATAGACAGTGATGGGACAATGGGGATTATTATAGACAGTGATGGGACAATGGGGATTATTATAGACAGTGAGGGACAATGGGGATTATTATAGACAGTGATGAGACAATGGGGATAATTATAGACAGTGTTGAGACAATGGGGATTATTATAGACAGTGATGGGACAATGGGGATTATTATAGACAGTGATGGGACAATGGGTATTATTATAGACAGTGATGAGACAATGGGGATTATTATAGGCAGTGATGAGACAATGGGGATTATTATAGAGAAAGGTGAGACAATGGGGATTATTATAGACAGTGATGGGACAATGGGGATTATTATGGACAGTGATGAGACAATGGGGATTATTATAGACAGTGATGGGACAATGTGGATTATTATAGACAGTGATGAGACAATAATGTTATTATAGACAGTGATGAGACAATGGGGATTATTATAGACAGTGATGGGACTATGGGGATTATTATAGACAGTGAGGGACAATAAGGGGATTATTGCATACAGTGATGAGACAATGGGGATTATTATAGACAGTGATGAGACAATGGGGATTATTATAGACAGTGATGAGACAATGGGGATTATTATCGACAGTGATGAGACAATGAGGATTATTATAGACAGTGATGGGACAATGGGGATTATTATAGACAGTGAGGGACAATGGGGATTATTATAGAAATTGAGGGACAATAGGGATTATTATAGACAGTGATGAGACAATGGGGATTATTATAGACAGTGATGGGACAATGGGGATTATTACAGACAGTGATGAGACAATGGGGATTATTATAGACAGTGATGATACAATGAGGATTATTATAGACAGTGATGAGACAATGGGGATTATTATAGACAGTGATGAGACAATTGGGATTATTATAGACAGTGAGGGACAACGGGGATTATTATATACAGTGATGAGACAATGGGGATTATTATAGACAGTGATGAGACAATGGGGATTATTATAGACAGTGAAGAGACAATGAGGATTATTATAGACAGTGATGGGACTATGGGGATTATTACAGACAGTGATGAGACAATGGGGATTACAAAAACAGTGATGAGACAATGGGGATTATTATAGACAGTGATGAGACAATGAGGATTATTATAGACAGTGATGAGACAATGGGGATTATTATAGACAGTGATGAGACAATGGGGATTATTATAGACAGTGGTGAGACAATGAGGATTATTATAGACAGTGAGGGACAATAAGGGGATTATTATATACAGTGATGAGACAATGGGGATTATTATAGACAGTGATGAGACAATGGGGATTATTATAGATAGTGAAGAGACAATGGGGATTATTTTCGATAGTGATGAGACAATGAGGATTATTATATACAGTGATGAGTCAATGGGGATTATTATAGACAGTGATGAGACAATGGGGATTATTATAGACAGTAATGAGACAATGGGGATTATTAGAGATAGTGAAGAGACAATGGGGATTATTTTCGATAGTGATGAGACAATGAGGATTATTATATACAGTGATGAGTCAATGGGGATTATTATAGACAGTGATGAGACAATGGGGATTATTATAGACAGTAATGAGAAAATGGGGATTATTAGAGACAGTGAGGGACAATGGGGATTATTATAGAGAATGATGAGACAATGGGGATTATTATATACAGTGATGGGACAATGGGGATTATTATAGACAGTGATGAGACAATGAGGATTATTATAGACAGTGATGGGACAATGGGGATTATTATAGACAGTGAAGGGACAATGAGGATTATTATAGACAGTGATGAGACAATGGGGATTATTATAGACAATGATGGGACAATGGGCATTATTATAGACAGTGATGAGACAATGGGGATTATTATAGACAGTGATGAGATAGTGATGTTATTATAGACAGTGATGAGACAATGGGGATTATTATAGACAGTGAGGGACAATGGGGATTATTATAGACAGTGAGGGACAATAAGGGGATTATTATATACAGTGATGAGACAATGAGGATTATTATCGGCAGTGATGAGACAATGGGGATTATTATACACAGTGATGAGACAATGGGGATTATTATCGACAGTGATGAGACAATGAGGATTATTATAGACAGTGAGGGACAATAACGGGATTATTATATACAGTGATGAGACAGTGGGGATTATTATAGACAGTGATGAGACAATGGGGATTACAAAAACAGTGATGAGACAATGGGATTATTATAGACAGTGATGAGTCAATGGGGATTATTATAGAAAGTGATGAGATAATGAGGATTTTTATAGACAGTGATGGGACTATGGGGATTATTACAGACAGTGATGAGACAATGGGGATTATTATAGACAGTGATGAGACAATGGGGATTATTATAGACAGTGATGAGACAATGAGGATTATTATAGACAGTGAGGGATAATGGGGATTATTATAGAGAATGATGAGACATTGGGGATTATTTTCGATAGTGATGAGACAATGAGGATTATTATATACAGTGATGAGACAATGGGGATTATTATAGACAGTGATGAGACAATGGGGATTATTATAGACAGTGAGGAGACAATGGGGATTATTAGAGACAGTGAGGGACAATGGGGATTATTATAGAGAATGATGAGACAATGGGGATTATTATAGACAGTGATGGCACAATGGGGATTATTATAGACAGTGATGAGACAATGAGGATTATTATAGACAGTGATGGGACAATGGGGATTATTATAGATAGTGAAGGGACAATGAGGATTATTATAGACAGTGATGAGACAATGGGGATTATTATAGACAGTGATGGGACAATGGGGATTATTATAGACAGTGACGATATAGTGATGTTATTATAGACAGTGATGAGACAATGGGGATTATTATAGACAGTGAGGGACAATGGGGATTATTATAGACAGTGAGGGACAATAAGGGGATTATTATATACAGTGATGAGACAATGGGGATTATTATCGACAGTGATGAGACAATGGGGATTATTATAGACAGTGATGATACAATGGGAATTATTACAGACAGTGATGGGACAATGAGGATTATTATAGTCAGTGATGGGACAATGGGGATTATTATAGACAGTGATGGGACAATGGGGATTATTATAGACAGTGATGAGACAATGGGGATTATTATAGACAGTGATGGGACCATGGAGATTATTATAGACAGTGATGGGACAATGGGGATTATTATAGACAGTGCTGAGACAATGGGGATTATTATAGATAGTGATGAGACAATGGGGATTATTTTCGATAGTGATGAGACAATGAGGATTATTATATACAGTGATGAGACAATGGGGATTATTATAGACAGTGATGAGACAATGGGGATTATTATAGACAGTGATGAGACAATGGGGATTATTAGAGACAGTGAGGGACAATGGGGCTTATTATAGAGAATGATGAGACAATGGGGATTATTATAGACAGTGATGGGACAATGGGGATTATTATAGACAGTGATGATACAATGGGAATTATTATAGACAGTGATGGGACAATGAGGATTATTATAGACAGTGATGAGACAATGCGGATTATTATAGACAGTGATGGGACCATGGAGATTATTAGAGACAGTGATGGGACAATGGGGATTATTATAGACAGTGCTGAGACAATGTGGATTATTATAGACAGTGATGAGACAATGGGGATTATTATATACAGTGATGGGACAATGGGGATTATTATAGACAGTGATGGGATAATGGGGATTATTATAGACAGTGATGATACAATGGGGATTATTATAGACAGTGATGAGACAATTGGGATTATTATATCCAGTGATGGGACAATGGGGATTATTATAGACAGTGATAGGACAATGAGGATTATTATAGGCAGTGATGGGACAATGGGGTTTATTATAGGCAGTGATGGGACAATGGGGATTATTATAGACATTGATGAGACAATAAAGATTATTATAGACAGTGATGGGACAATGGGGATTATTATAGACAGTGATGGGACAATGGGGATTATTATAGACAGTGATGGGACAATGGGGATTATTATAGACAGTGTTGAGACAATGGGGATTATTATAGACAGTGATGGGACAATGGGGATTATTATAGACAGTGATGGGACAATGGGGATTATTATAGACAGTGATGGGACAATGGGGATTATTATAGACAGTGAGGTACAATGGGGATTATTATAGACAGTGATAGGACAATGGGGATTATTATAGACAGTGATGGGACAATGAGGATTATTATAGACAGTGAGGGGACAATGGGGATTATTATAGACAGTGAGGGACAATGGGGATTATTATAGACAGTGATGAGACAATAAAGATTATTATAGACAGTGATGGGACAATGGGGATTATTATAGACAGTGATGGGACAATGGGGATTATTATAGACAGTGATGGGACAATGGGGATTATTATAGACAGTGATGGGACAACGGGGATTATTATAGACAGTGATGAGACAGTGGGGATTATTATAGACAGTGATGAGACAATGGGGATTACAAAAACAGTGATGAGACAATGGGATTATTATAGACAGTGATGAGTCAATGGGGATTATTATAGAAAGTGATGAGATAATGAGGATTTTTATAGACAGTGATGGGACTATGGGGATTATTACAGACAGTGATGAGACAATGGGGATTATTATAGACAGTGATGAGACAATGGGGATTATTATAGACAGTGATGAGACAATGAGGATTATTATAGACAGTGAGGGATAATGGGGATTATTATAGAGAATGATGAGACATTGGGGATTATTTTCGATAGTGATGAGACAATTAGGATTATTATATACAGTGATGAGACAATGGGGATTATTATAGACAGTGATGAGACAATGGGGATTATTATAGACAGTGAGGAGACAATGGGGATTATTAGAGACAGTGAGGGACAATGGGGATTATTATAGAGAATGATGAGACAATGGGGATTATTATAGACAGTGATGGGACAATGGGGATTATTATAGACAGTGATGAGACAATGAGGATTATTATAGACAGTGATGGGACAATGTGGATTATTATAGATAGTGAAGGGACAATGAGGATTATTATAGACAGTGATGAGACAATGGGGATTATTATAGACAGTAATGGGACAATGGGGATTATTATAGACAGTGACGATATAGTGATGTTATTATAGACAGTGATGAGACAATGGGGATTATTATAGACAGTGAGGGACAATGGGGATTATTATAGACAGTGAGGGACAATAAGGGGATTATTATATACAGTGATGAGACAATGGGGATTATTATCGACAGTGATGAGACAATGGGGATTATTATAGACAGTGATGATACAATGGGAATTATTACAGACAGTGATGGGACAATGAGGATTATTATAGTCAGTGATGGGACAATGGGGATTATTATAGACAGTGATGGGACAATGGGGATTATTATAGACAGTGATGAGACAATGGGGATTATTATAGACAGTGATGGGACCATGGAGATTATTATAGACAGTGATGGGACAATGGGGATTATTATAGACAGTGCTGAGACAATGGGGATTATTATAGATAGTGATGAGACAATGGGGATTATTTTCGATAGTGATGAGACAATGAGGATTATTATATACAGTGATGAGACAATGGGGATTATTATAGACAGTGATGAGACAATGGGGATTATTATAGACAGTGATGAGACAATGGGGATTATTAGAGACAGTGAGGGACAATGGGGCTTATTATAGAGAATGATGAGACAATGGGGATTATTATAGACAGTGATGGGACAATGGGGATTATTATAGACAGTGATGATACAATGGGAATTATTATAGACAGTGATGGGACAATGAGGATTATTATAGACAGTGATGAGACAATGCGGATTATTATAGACAGTGATGGGACCATGGAGATTATTAGAGACAGTGATGGGACAATGGGGATTATTATAGACAGTGCTGAGACAATGTGGATTATTATAGACAGTGATGAGACAATGGGGATTATTATATACAGTGATGGGACAATGGGGATTATTATAGACAGTGATGGGACAATGGGGATTATTATAGACAGTGATGATACAATGGGGATTATTATATCCAGTGATGGGACAATGGGGATTATTATAGACAGTGATAGGACAATGAGGATTATTATAGACAGTGATGGGACAATGGGGATTATTATAGACAGTGATGGGACAATGGGGATTATTATAGACAGTGAGGTACAATGGGGATTATTATAGACAGTGATAGGACAATGGGGATTATTATAGACAGTGATGGGACAATGAGGATTATTATAGACAGTGAGGGGACAATGGGGATTATTATAGACAGTGAGGGACAATGGGGATTATTATAGACAGTGATGAGACAATAAAGATTATTATAGACAGTGATGGGACAATGGGGATTATTATAGACAGTGATGGGACAATGGGGATTATTATAGACAGTGATGGGACAATGGGGATTATTATAGACAGTGATGGGACAACGGGGATTATTATAGACAGTGATGAGACAGTGGGGATTATTATAGACAGTGATGAGACAATGGGGATTACAAAAACAGTGATGAGACAATGGGATTATTATAGACAGTGATGAGTCAATGGGGATTATTATAGAAAGTGATGAGATAATGAGGATTTTTATAGACAGTGATGGGACTATGGGGATTATTACAGACAGTGATGAGACAATGGGGATTATTATAGACAGTGATGAGACAATGGGGATTATTATAGACAGTGATGAGACAATGAGGATTATTATAGACAGTGAGGGATAATGGGGATTATTATAGAGAATGATGAGACATTGGGGATTATTTTCGATAGTGATGAGACAATTAGGATTATTATATACAGTGATGAGACAATGGGGATTATTATAGACAGTGATGAGACAATGGGGATTATTATAGACAGTGAGGAGACAATGGGGATTATTAGAGACAGTGAGGGACAATGGGGATTATTATAGAGAATGATGAGACAATGGGGATTATTATAGACAGTGATGGGACAATGGGGATTATTATAGACAGTGATGAGACAATGAGGATTATTATAGACAGTGATGGGACAATGGGGATTATTATAGATAGTGAAGGGACAATGAGGATTATTATAGACAGTGATGAGACAATGGGGATTATTATAGACAGTGATGGGACAATGGGGATTATTATAGACAGTGACGATATAGTGATGTTATTATAGACAGTGATGAGACAATGGGGATTATTATAGACAGTGAGGGACAATGGGGATTATTATAGACAGTGAGGGACAATAAGGGGATTATTATATACAGTGATGAGACAATGGGGATTATTATCGACAGTGATGAGACAATGGGGATTATTATAGACAGTGATGATACAATGGGAATTATTACAGACAGTGATGGGACAATGAGGATTATTATAGTCAGTGATGGGACAATGGGGATTATTGTAGACAGTGATGGGACAATGGGGATTATTATAGACAGTGATGAGACAATGGGGATTATTATAGACAGTGATGGGACCATGGAGATTATTATAGACAGTGATGGGACAATGGGGATTATTATAGACAGTGCTGAGACAATGGGGATTATTATAGATAGTGATGAGACAATGGGGATTATTTTCGATAGTGATGAGACAATGAGGATTATTATATACAGTGATGAGACAATGGGGATTATTATAGACAGTGATGAGACAATGGGGATTATTATAGACAGTGATGAGACAATGGGGATTATTAGAGACAGTGAGGGACAATGGGGCTTATTATAGAGAATGATGAGACAATGGGGATTATTATAGACAGTGATGGGACAATGGGGATTATTATAGACAGTGATGATACAATGGGAATTATTATAGACAGTGATGGGACAATGAGGATTATTATAGACAGTGATGAGACAATGGGGATTATTATAGACAGTGATGGGACCATGGAGATTATTAGAGACAGTGATGGGACAATGGGGATTATTATAGACAGTGCTGAGACAATGGGGATTATTATAGACAGTGATGAGACAATGGGGATTATTATATACAGTGATGGGACAATGGGGATTATTATAGACAGTGATGGGACAATGGGGATTATTATAGACAGTGATGATACAATGGGGATTATTATAGACAGTGATGAGACAATTGGGATTATTATATACAGTGATGGGACAATGGGGATTATTATAGACAGTGATAGGACAATGAGGATTATTATAGGCAGTGATGGGACAATGGGGTTTATTATAGGCAGTGATGGGACAATGGGGATTATTATAGACAGTGATGAGACAATAAAGATTATTATAGACAGTGATGGGACAATGGGGATTATTATAGACAGTGATGGGACAATGGGGATTATTATAGACAGTGATGGGACAATGGGGATTATTATGGACAGTGATGGGACAACGGGGATTATTATAGACAGTGATGGGACAATGGGGATTATTATAGACAGTGATGGGACAATGGGGATTATTATAGACAGTGAGGGACAATGGGGATTATTATAGACAGTGATGGGACAATGGGGATTATTATAGACAGTGATGGGACAATGGGGATTATTATAGACAGTGATGGGACAATGGGGATTATTATAGACAGTGAGGGACAATGGGGATTATTATAGACAGTGATGAGACAATGGGGATAATTATAGACAGTGTTGAGACAATGGGGATTATTATAGACAGTGATGGGACAATGGGGATTATTATAGACAGTGATGGGACAATGGGGATTATTATAGACAGTGATGGGACAATGGGGATTATTATAGACAGTGAGGTACAATGGGGATTATTATAGACAGTGATAGGACAATGGGGATTATTATAGACAGTGATGGGACAATGAGGATTATTATAGACAGTGAGGGGACAATGGGGATTATTATAGACAGTGAGGGACAATGGGGATTATTATAGACAGTGATGAGACAATGGGGATTATTATAGACAGTGATGAAACAATGAGGATTATTATAGACAGTGATGAGACAATGGGGATAATTATATACCGTGATGGGACAATGGGGATTAATTTAGACAGTGAAGAGACAATGGGGATTATTATAGACAGTGATGAGACAATGAGGATTATTATAGACAGTGATGGGACAATGAGGATTATTATAGACAGTGATGGGACAATGGGGATTATTATAGACAGTGATGAGACAATGGGGATTATTATAGACAGTGATGAGACAATGAGGATTATTATAGACAGTGATGAGACAATGGGTATTATTATAGACAGTGATGAGACAATGGGGATTATTATAGGCAGTGATGAGACAATGGGGATTATTATAGAGAGTGAGGGACAATGGGGATTATTATAGAGAAAGATGAGACAATGGGGATTATTATAGACCGTGATGGGACAATGGGGATTATTATAGACAGTGATGAGACAATGAGGATTATTATAGACAGTGATGGGACAATGTGGATTATTATAGACAGTGAAGGGACAATGAGGATTATTATAGACAGTGATGAGACAATAGGGATTATTATAGACAATGATGGGACAATGGGGATTATTATAGACAGTGATGAGACAATGGGGATTATTATAGACAGTGATGAGACAATAATGTTATTATAGACAGTGATGAGACAATGGGGATTATTATAGACAGTGATGGGACTATGGGGATTATTATAGACAGTGAGGGACAATAAGGGGATTATTATATACAGTGATGAGACAATGAGGATTATTATAGACAGTGAGGGGACAATGGGGATTATTATAGACAGTGAGGGACAATAAGGGGATTATTGCATACAGTGATGAGACAATGGGGATTATTATAGACAGTGATGAGACAATGGGGATTATTATCGACAGTGATGAGACAATGAGGATTATTATAGACAGTGAGGGACAATAAGGGGATTATTATATACAGTGATGAGACAATGAGGATTATTATAGACAGTGAGGGGACAATGGGGATTATTATAGACAGTGAGGGACAATGGGGATTATTATAGACAGTGATGAGACAATGGGGATTATTATAGACAGTGATGAAACAATGAGGATTATTATAGACAGTGATGAGACAATGGGGATTATTATATACCGTGATGGGACAATGGGGATTAATTTAGACAGTGAAGAGACAATGGGGATTATTATAGACAGTGATGAGACAATGAGGATTATTATAGACAGTGATGGGACAATGAGGATTATTATAGACAGTGATGGGACAATGGGGATTATTATAGACAGTGATGAGACAATGGGGATTATTATAGACAGTGATGAGACAATGAGGATTATTATAGACAGTGATGAGACAATGGGTATTATTATAGACAGTGATGAGACAATGGGGATTATTATAGGCAGTGATGAGACAATGGGGATTATTATAGAGAGTGAGGGACAATGGGGATTATTATAGAGAAAGATGAGACAATGGGGATTATTATAGACCGTGATGGGACAATGGGGATTATTATAGACAGTGATGAGACAATGAGGATTATTATAGACAGTGATGGGACAATGTGGATTATTATAGACAGTGAAGGGACAATGAGGATTATTATAGACAGTGATGAGACAATGGGGATTATTATAGACAATGATGGGACAATGGGGATTATTATAGACAGTGATGAGACAATGGGGATTATTATAGACAGTGATGAGACAATAATGTTATTATAGACAGTGATGAGACAATGGGGATTATTATAGACAGTGATGGGACTATGGGGATTATTATAGACAGTGAGGGACAATAAGGGGATTATTGCATACAGTGATGAGACAATGGGGATTATTATAGACAGTGATGAGACAATGGGGATTATTATAGACAGTGATGAGACAATGGGGATTATTATCGACAGTGATGAGACAATGAGGATTATTATAGACAGTGAGGGACAATAAGGGGATTATTATATACAGTGATGAGACAATGGGGATTATTATGGACAGTGATGAGACAATGGGGATTATTATAGACAGTGATGGGACAATGGGGATTATTATAGACAGTGAGGGACAATGGGGATTATTATAGAAATTGAGGGACAATAGGGATTATTATAGACAGTGATGAGACAATGGGGATTATTATAGACAGTGATGGGACAATGGGGATTATTATAGACAGTGATGAGACAATGAGGATTATTATAGACAGTGATGAGACAATGGGGATTATTATAGACAGTGAGGGACAATAAGGGGATTATTATATACAGTGATGAGACAATGGGGATTATTATGGACAGTAATGAGACTATTGGGATTATTACAGACAGTGAGGGACAACGGGGATTATTATATACAGTGATGAGACAATGGGGATTATTATAGACAGTGATGAGACAATGGGGATTATTATAGACAGTGAAGAGACAATGAGGATTATTATAGACAGTGATGAGACAATTGGGATTATTACAGACAGTGATGAGACAATGGGGATTACAAAAACAGTGATGAGACAATGGGGATTATTATAGACAGTGATGAGACAATGAGGATTATTATAGACAGTGAGGGACAATAAGGGGATTATTATATACAGTGATGAGACAATGGGATTATTATAGACAGTGATGAGTCAATGGGGATTATTATAGATAGTGATGAGATCATGAGGATTTTTATAGACAGTGATGGGACTATGGGGATTATTACAGACAGTGATGAGACAATGGGGATTATAAAAACAGTGATGAGACAATGGGGATTATTATAGACAGTGATGAGACAATGAGGATTATTACAGACAGTGATGAGACAATGGGGATTATTATAGACAGTGATGAGACAATGGAGATTATTATAGACAGTGATGAGACAATGAGGATTATTATAGACAGTGAGGGATAATGGGGATTATTACAGAGAATGATGAGACATTGGGGATTATTATAGACAGTGATGGGACAATGAGGATTATGATAGACAGTGAGGGACAATAAGGGGATTATTATATACAGTGATGAGACAATGGGGATTATTATAGACAGTGATGAGACAATGGGGATTATTATAGATAGTGATGAGACAATGGGGATTATTTTCGATAGTGATGAGACAATGAGGATTATTATATACAGTGATGAGTCAATGGGGATTATTATAGACAGTGATGAGACAATGGGGATTATTATAGACAGTAATGAGACAATGGGGATTATTAGAGACAGTGAGGGACAATGGGGATTATTATAGAGAATGATGAGACAATGGGGATTATTATATACAGTGATGGGACAATGGGGATTATTATAGACAGTGATGAGACAATGAGGATTATTATAGACAGTGATGGGACAATGGGGATTATTATAGACAGTGAAGGGACAATGAGGATTATTTTAGACAGTGATGAGACAATGGGGATTATTATAGACAATGATGGGACAATGGGCATTATTATAGACAGTGATGAGACAATGGGGATTATTATAGACAGTGAGTGACAATGGGGATTATTATAGACAGTGAGGGACAATAAGGGGATTATTATATACAGTGATGAGACAATGGGGATTATTATCGGCAGTGATGAGACAATGGGGATTATTATACACAGTGATGAGACAATGGGGATTATTATCGACAGTGATGAGACAATGAGGATTATTATAGACAGTGAGGGACAATAACGGGATTATTATATACAGTGATGAGACAGTGGGGATTATTATAGACAGTGATGAGACAATGGGGATTACAAAAACAGTGATGAGACAATGGGGATTATTATAGACAGTGATGAGACAATGAGGATTATTTTAGACAGTGAGGGACAATAAGGGGATTATTATATACAGTGATGAGACAATGGGATTATTATAGACAGTGATGAGTCAATGGGGATTATTATAGATAGTGATGAGATAATGAGGATTTTTATAGACAGTGATGGGACTATGGGGATTATTACAGACAGTGATGAGACAATGGGGATTATTATAGACAGTGATGAGACAATGGGGATTATTATAGACAGTGATGAGACAATGAGGATTATTATAGACAGTGAGGGATAATGGGGATTATTATAGAGAATGATGAGACATTGGGGATTATTTTCGATAGTGATGAGACAATGAGGATTATTATATACAGTGATGAGACAATGGGGATTATTATAGACAGTGATGAGACAATGGGGATTATTATAGACAGTGAGGAGACAATGGGGATTATTAGAGACAGTGAGGGACAATGGGGATTATTATAGAGAATGATGAGACAATGGGGATTATTATAGACAGTGATGGGACAATGGGGATTATTATAGACAGTGATGAGACAATGAGGATTATTATAGACAGTGATGGGACAATGGGGATTATTATAGATAGTGAAGGGACAATGAGGATTATTATAGACAGTGATGAGACAATGGGGATTATTATAGACAGTGATGGGACAATGGGGATTATTATAGACAGTGACGAGATAGTGATGTTATTATAGACAGTGATGAGACAATGGGGATTATTATAGACAGTGAGGGACAATGGGGATTATTATAGACAGTGAGGGACAATAAGGGGATTATTATATACAGTGATGAGACAATGGGGATTATTATCGACAGTGATGAGACAATGGGGATTATTATACACAGTGATGAGACAATGGGGATTATTATCGACAGTGATGAGACAATGAGGATTATTATAGACAGTGAGGGACAATAACGGGATTATTATATACAGTGATGAGACAATGGGGATTATTATAGACAGTGATGAGACAATGGGGATTATTATAGACAGTGATGGGACAATGGGGATTATTATAGACAGTAAGGGACAATGGGGATTATTATAGACATTGATGGGACAATGAGGATTATTATAGACAGTGATGAGACAATGGGGATTATTATAGACAGTGATGGGACAATAGGGATTATTATAGACAGTGAGGGACAATGGGGATTATTATAGACAGCGATGAGACAATGAGGATTATTATAGACAGTGAGGGACAATAAGGGGATTATTATATACAGTGATGAGACAATGGGATTATTATAGACAGTGATGAGTCAATGGGGATTATTATAGATAGTGATGAGATAATGAGGATTTTTATAGACAGTGATGGGACTATGGGGATTATTACAGACAGTGATGAGACAATGGGGATTACAAAAACAGTGATGAGACAATGGGGATTATTATAGACAGTGATGAGACAATGAGGATTATTACAGACAGTGATGAGACAATGGGGATTATTATAGACAGTGATGAGACAATGGGGATTATTATAGACAGTGATGAGACAATGAGGATTATTATAGACAGTGAGGGATAATGGGGATTATTATAGAGAATGATGAGACATTGGGGATTATTATAGACAGTGATGGGACAATGAGGATTATGATAGACAGTGAGGGACAATAAGGGAATTATTATATACAGTGATGAGACAATGGGGATTATTATAGACAGTGATGAGACAATGGGGATTATTTTAGATAGTGATGAGACAATGGGGATTATTTTCGATAGTGATGAGACAATGAGGATTATTATATACAGTGATGAGTCAATGGGGATTATTATAGACAGTGATGAGACAATGGGGATTATTATAGACAGTAATGAGACAATGGGGATTATTAGAGACAGTGAGGGACAATGGGGATTATTATAGAGAATGATGAGACAATGGGGATTATTATATACAGTGATGGGACAATGGGGATTATTATAGACAGTGATGAGTCAATGAGGATTATTATAGACAGTGATGGGACAATGGGGATTATTATAGACAGTGAAGGGACAATGAGGATTATTATAGACAGTGATGAGACAATGGGGATTATTATAGACAATGATGGGACAATGGGCATTATTATAGACAGTGATGAGACAATGGGGATTATTATAGACAGTGATGAGATAGTGATGTTATTATAGACAGTGATGAGACAATGGGGATTATTATAGACAGTGAGGGACAATGGGGATTATTATAGACAGTGATGAGACAATGGGGATTATTATAGATAGTGATGAGACAATGGGGATTATTTTCGATAGTGATGAGACAATGAGGATTATTATATGCAGTGATGAGTCAATGGGGATTATTATAGACAGTGATGAGACAATGGGGATTATTATAGACAGTAATGAGACAATGGGGATTATTAGAGACAGTGAGGGACAATGGGGATTATTATAGAGAATGATGAGACAATGGGGATTATTATATACAGTGATGGGACAATGGGGATTATTATAGACAGTGATGAGACAATGAGGATTATTATAGACAGTGATGGGACAATGGGGATTATTATAGACAGTGAAGGGTCAATGAGGATTATTTTAGACAGTGATGAGACAATGGGGATTATTATAGACAATGATGGGACAATGGGCATTATTATAGACAGTGATGAGACAATGGGGATTATTATAGACAGTGATGAGATAGTGAAGTTAATATAGACAGTGATGAGACAATGGGGATTATTATAGACAGTGAGTGACAATGGGGATTATTATAGACAGTGAGGGACAATAAGGGGATTATTATATACAGTGATGAGACAATGGGGATTATTATCGGCAGTGATGAGACAATGGGGATTATTATACACAGTGATGAGACAATGGGGATTATTATCGACAGTGATGAGACAATGAGGATTATTATAGACAGTGAGGGACAATAACGGGATTATTATATACAGTGATGAGACAGTGGGGATTATTATAGACAGTGATGAGACAATGGGGATTAAAAAAACAGTGATGAGACAATGGGGATTATTATAGACAGTGATGAGACAATGAGGATTATTTTAGACAGTGAGGGACAATAAGGGGATTATTATATACAGTGATGAGACAATGGGATTATTATAGACAGTGATGAGTCAATGGGGATTATTATAGATAGTGATGAGATAATGAGGATTTTTATAGACAGTGATGGGACTCTGGGGATTATTACAGACAGTGATGAGACAATGGGGATTATTATAGACAGTGATGAGACAATGGGGATTATTATAGACAGTGATGAGACAATGAGGATTATTATAGACAGTGAGGGATAATGGGGATTATTATAGAGAATGATGAGACATTGGGGATTATTTTCGATAGTGATGAGACAATGAGGATTATTATATACAGTGATGAGACAATGGGGATTATTATAGACAGTGATGAGACAATGGGGATTATTATAGACAGTGAGGAGACAATGGGGATTATTAGAGACAGTGAGGGACAATGGGGATTATTATAGAGAATGATGAGACAATGGGGATTATTATAGACAGTGATGGGACAATGGGGATTATTATAGACAGTGATGAGACAATGAGGATTATTATAGACAGTGATGGGACAATGGGGATTATTATAGATAGTGAAGGGACAATGAGGATTATTATAGACAGTGATGAGACAATGGGGATTATTATAGACAGTGATGGGACAATGGGGATTATTATAGACAGTGACGAGATAGTGATGTTATTATAGACAGTGATGAGACAATGGGGATTATTATAGACAGTGAGGGACAATGGGGATTATTATAGACAGTGAGGGACAATAAGGGGATTATTATATACAGTGATGAGACAATGGGGATTATTATCGACAGTGATGAGACAATGGGGATTATTATACACAGTGATGAGACAATGGGGATTATTATCGACAGTGATGAGACAATGAGGATTATTATAGACAGTGAGGGACAATAACGGGATTATTATATACAGTGATGAGACAATGGGGATTATTATAGACAGTGATGAGACAATGGGGATTATTATAGACAGTGATGGGACAATGGGGATTATTATAGACAGTAAGGGACAATGGGGATTATTATAGACATTGATGGGACAATGAGGATTATTATAGACAGTGATGAGACAATGGGGATTAATATAGACAGTGATGGGACAATAGGGATTATTATAGACAGTGAGGGACAATGGGGATTATTATAGACAGCGATGAGACAATGAGGATTATTATAGACAGTGAGGGACAATAAGGGGATTATTATATACAGTGATGAGACAATGGGATTATTATAGACAGTGATGTGTCAATGGGGATTATTATAGATAGTGATGAGATAATGAGGATTTTTATAGACAGTGATGGGACTATGGGGATTATTACAGACAGTGATGAGACAATGGGGATTACAAAAACAGTGATGAGACAATGGGGATTATTATAGACAGTGATGAGACAATGAGGATTAATACAGACAGTGATGAGACAATGGGGATTATTATAGACAGTGATGAGACAATGGGGATTATTATAGACAGTGATGAGACAATGAGGATTATTATAGACAGTGAGGGATAATGGGGATTATTATAGAGAATGATGAGACATTGGGGATTATTATAGACAGTGATGGGACAATGAGGATTATGATAGACAGTGAGGGACAATAAGGGGATTATTATATACAGTGATGAGACAATGGGGATTATTATAGACAGTGATGAGACAATGGGGATTATTATAGATAGTGATGAGACAATGGGGATTATTTTCGATAGTGATGAGACAATGAGGATTATTATATACAGTGATGAGTCAATGGGGATTATTATAGACAGTGATGAGACAATGGGGATTATTATAGACAGTAATGAGACAATGGGGATTATTAGAGACAGTGAGGGACAATGGGGATTATTATAGAGAATGATGAGACAATGTGGATTATTATATACAGTGATGGGACAATGGGGATTATTATAGACAGTGATGAGACAATGAGGATTATTATAGACAGTGATGGGACAATGGGGATTATTATAGACAGTGAAGGGACAATGAGGATTATTATAGACAGTGATGAGACAATGGGGATTATTATAGACAATGATGGGACAATGGGCATTATTATAGACAGTGATGAGACAATGGGGATTATTATAGACAGTGATGAGATAGTGATGTTATTATAGACAGTGATGAGACAATGGGGATTATTATAGACAGTGAGGGACAATGGGGATTATTATAGACAGTGAGGGACAATAAGGGGATTATTATATACAGTGATGAGACAATGGGGATTATTATCGGCAGTGATGAGACAATGGGGATTATTATACACAGTGATGAGACAATGGGGATTATTATCGACAGTGATGAGACAATGAGGATTATTATAGACAGTGAGGGACAATAACGGGATTATTATATACAGTGATGAGACAGTGGGGATTATTATAGACAGTGATGAGACAATGGGGATTACAAAAACAGTGATGAGACAATGGGGATTATTATAGACAGTGATGAGACAATGAGGATTATTATAGACAGTGAGGGACAATAACGGGATTATTATATACAGTGATGAGACAATGGGGATTATTATAGACAGTGATGAGACAATGGGGATTATTATAGACAGTGATGGGACAATGGGGATTATTATAGACAGTAAGGGACAATGGGGATTATTATAGACATTGATGGGACAATGAGGATTATTATAGACAGTGATGAGACAATGGGGATTATTATAGACAGTGATGGGACAATAGGGATTATTATAGACAGTGAGGGACAATGGGGATTATTATAGACAGCGATGAGACAATGAGGATTATTATAGACAGTGAGGGACAATAAGGGGATTATTATATACAGTGATGAGACAATGGGATTATTATAGACAGTGATGTGTCAATGGGGATTATTATAGATAGTGATGAGATAATGAGGATTTTTATAGACAGTGATGGGACTATGGGGATTATTACAGACAGTGATG
Organism: Pristiophorus japonicus; assembly: GCF_044704955.1. NCBI lineage: Eukaryota > Metazoa > Chordata > Chondrichthyes > Pristiophoridae > Pristiophorus > Pristiophorus japonicus. Next base: position 1,244,533 of record NW_027251113.1, read on the forward strand.
AGACAATGGGGATTACAAAAACAGTGATGAGACAATGGGGATTATTATAGACAGTGATGAGACAATGAGGATTAATACAGACAGTGATGAGACAATGGGGATTATTATAGACAGTGATGAGACAATGGGGATTATTATAGACAGTGATGAGACAATGAGGATTATTATAGACAGTGAGGGATAATGGGGATTATTATAGAGAATGATGAGACATTGGGGATTATTATAGACAGTGATGGGACAATGAGGATTATGATAGACAGTGAGGGACAATAAGGGGATTATTATATACAGTGATGAGACAATGGGGATTATTATAGACAGTGATGAGACAATGGGGATTATTATAGATAGTGATGAGACAATGGGGATTATTTTCGATAGTGATGAGACAATGAGGATTATTATATACAGTGATGAGTCAATGGGGATTATTATAGACAGTGATGAGACAATGGGGATTATTATAGACAGTAATGAGACAATGGGGATTATTAGAGACAGTGAGGGACAATGGGGATTATTATAGAGAATGATGAGACAATGGGGATTATTATATACAGTGATGGGACAATGGGGATTATTATAGACAGTGATGAGACAATGAGGATTATTATAGACAGTGATGGGACAATGGGGATTATTATAGACAGTGAAGGGACAATGAGGATTATTATAGACAGTGATGAGACAATGGGGATTATTATAGACAATGATGGGACAATGGGCATTATTATAGACAGTGATGAGACAATGGGGATTATTATAGACAGTGATGAGATAGTGATGTTATTATAGACAGTGATGAGACAATGGGGATTATTATAGACAGTGAGGGACAATGGGGATTATTATAGACAGTGAGGGACAATAAGGGGATTATTATATACAGTGATGAGACAATGGGGATTATTATCGGCAGTGATGAGACAATGGGGATTATTATACACAGTGATGAGACAATGGGGATTATTATCGACAGTGATGAGACAATGAGGATTATTATAGACAGTGAGGGACAATAACGGGATTATTATATACAGTGATGAGACAGTGGGGATTATTATAGACAGTGATGAGACAATGGGGATTACAAAAACAGTGATGAGACAATGGGGATTATTATAGACAGTGATGAGACAATGAGGATTATTATAGACAGTGAGGGACAATAAGGGGATTATTATATACAGTGATGAGACAATGGGATTATTATAGACAGTGATGAGTCAATGGGGATTATTATAGATAGTGATGAGATAATGAGGATTTTTATAGACAGTGATGGGACTATGGGGATTATTACAGACAGTGATGAGACAATGGGGATTATTATAGACAGTGATGAGACAATGGGGATTATTATAGACAGTGATGAGACAATGAGGATTATTATAGACAGTGAGGGATAATGGGGATTATTATAGAGAATGATGAGACATTGGGGATTATTATAGACAGTGATGGGACAATGAGGATTATGATAGACAGTGAGGGACAATAAGGGGATTATTATATACAGTGATGAGACAATGGGGATTATTATAGACAGTGATGAGACAATGGGGATTATTATAGATAGTGATGAGACAATGGGGATTATTTTCGATAGTGATGAGACAATGAGGATTATTATATACAGTGATGAGTCAATGGGGATTATTATAGACAGTGATGAGACAATGGGGATTATTATAGACAGTAATGAGACAATGGGGATTATTAGAGACAGTGAGGGACAATGGGGATTATTATAGAGAATGATGAGACAATGGGGATTATTATAGACAGTGATGAGACAATGGGGATTATTATAGACAGTAATGAGACAATGGGGATTATTAGAGACAGTGAGGGACAATGGGGATTATTATAGAGAATGATGAGACAATGTGGATTATTATATACAGTGATGGGACAATGGGGATTATTATAGACAGTGATGAGACAATGAGGATTATTATAGACAGTGATGGGACAATGGGGATTATTATAGACAGTGAAGGGACAATGAGGATTATTATAGACAGTGATGAGACAATGGGGATTATTATAGACAATGATGGGACAATGGGCATTATTATAGACAGTGATGAGACAATGGGGATTATTATAGACAGTGATGAGATAGTGATGTTATTATAGACAGTGATGAGACAATGGGGATTATTATAGACAGTGAGGGACAATGGGGATTATTATAGACAGTGAGGGACAATAAGGGGATTATTATATACAGTGATGAGACAATGGGGATTATTATCGGCAGTGATGAGACAATGGGGATTATTATACACAGTGATGAGACAATGGGGATTATTATCGACAGTGATGAGACAATGAGGATTATTATAGACAGTGAGGGACAATAACGGGATTATTATATACAGTGATGAGACAGTGGGGATTATTATAGACAGTGATGAGACAATGGGGATTACAAAAACAGTGATGAGACAATGGGGATTATTATAGACAGTGATGAGACAATGAGGATTATTATAGACAGTGAGGGACAATAACGGGATTATTATATACAGTGATGAGACAATGGGGATTATTATAGACAGTGATGAGACAATGGGGATTATTATAGACAGTGATGGGACAATGGGGATTATTATAGACAGTAAGGGACAATGGGGATTATTATAGACATTGATGGGACAATGAGGATTATTATAGACAGTGATGAGACAATGGGGATTATTATAGACAGTGATGGGACAATAGGGATTATTATAGACAGTGAGGGACAATGGGGATTATTATAGACAGCGATGAGACAATGAGGATTATTATAGACAGTGAGGGACAATAAGGGGATTATTATATACAGTGATGAGACAATGGGATTATTATAGACAGTGATGTGTCAATGGGGATTATTATAGATAGTGATGAGATAATGAGGATTTTTATAGACAGTGATGGGACTATGGGGATTATTACAGACAGTGATGAGACAATGGGGATTACAAAAACAGTGATGAGACAATGGGGATTATTATAGACAGTGATGAGACAATGAGGATTAATACAGACAGTGATGAGACAATGGGGATTATTATAGACAGTGATGAGACAATGGGGATTATTATAGACAGTGATGAGACAATGAGGATTATTATAGACAGTGAGGGATAATGGGGATTATTATAGAGAATGATGAGACATTGGGGATTATTATAGACAGTGATGGGACAATGAGGATTATGATAGACAGTGAGGGACAATAAGGGGATTATTATATACAGTGATGAGACAATGGGGATTATTATAGACAGTGATGAGACAATGGGGATTATTATAGATAGTGATGAGACAATGGGGATTATTTTCGATAGTGATGAGACAATGAGGATTATTATATACAGTGATGAGTCAATGGGGATTATTATAGACAGTGATGAGACAATGGGGATTATTATAGACAGTAATGAGACAATGGGGATTATTAGAGACAGTGAGGGACAATGGGGATTATTATAGAGAATGATGAGACAATGGGGATTATTATATACAGTGATGGGACAATGGGGATTATTATAGACAGTGATGAGACAATGAGGATTATTATAGACAGTGATGGGACAATGGGGATTATTATAGACAGTGAAGGGACAATGAGGATTATTATAGACAGTGATGAGACAATGGGGATTATTATAGACAATGATGGGACAATGGGCATTATTATAGACAGTGATGAGACAATGGGGATTATTATAGACAGTGATGAGATAGTGATGTTATTATAGACAGTGATGAGACAATGGGGATTATTATAGACAGTGAGGGACAATGGGGATTATTATAGACAGTGAGGGACAATAAGGGGATTATTATATACAGTGATGAGACAATGGGGATTATTATCGGCAGTGATGAGACAATGGGGATTATTATACACAGTGATGAGACAATGGGGATTATTATCGACAGTGATGAGACAATGAGGATTATTATAGACAGTGAGGGACAATAACGGGATTATTATATACAGTGATGAGACAGTGGGGATTATTATAGACAGTGATGAGACAATGGGGATTACAAAAACAGTGATGAGACAATGGGGATTATTATAGACAGTGATGAGACAATGAGGATTATTATAGACAGTGAGGGACAATAAGGGGATTATTATATACAGTGATGAGACAATGGGATTATTATAGACAGTGATGAGTCAATGGGGATTATTATAGATAGTGATGAGATAATGAGGATTTTTATAGACAGTGATGGGACTATGGGGATTATTACAGACAGTGATGAGACAATGGGGATTATTATAGACAGTGATGAGACAATGGGGATTATTATAGACAGTGATGAGACAATGAGGATTATTATAGACAGTGAGGGATAATGGGGATTATTATAGAGAATGATGAGACATTGGGGATTATTATAGACAGTGATGGGACAATGAGGATTATGATAGACAGTGAGGGACAATAAGGGGATTATTATATACAGTGATGAGACAATGGGGATTATTATAGACAGTGATGAGACAATGGGGATTATTATAGATAGTGATGAGACAATGGGGATTATTTTCGATAGTGATGAGACAATGAGGATTATTATATACAGTGATGAGTCAATGGGGATTATTATAGACAGTGATGAGACAATGGGGATTATTATAGACAGTAATGAGACAATGGGGATTATTAGAGACAGTGAGGGACAATGGGGATTATTATAGAGAATGATGAGACAATGGGGATTATTATATACAGTGATGGGACGATGGGGATTATTATAGACAGTGATGAGACAATGAGGATTATTATAGACAGTGATGGGACAATGGGGATTATTATAGACAGTGAAGGGACAATGAGGATTATTATAGACAGTGATGAGACAATGGGGATTATTATAGACAATGATGGGACAATGGGCATTATTATAGACAGTGATGAGACAATGGGGATTATTATAGACAGTGATGAGATAGTGATGTTATTATAGACAGTGATGAGACAATGGGGATTATTATAGACAGTGAGGGACAATGGGGATTATTATAGACAGTGGGGGACAATAAGGGGATTATTATATACAGTGATGAGACAATGGGGATTATTATCGGCAGTGATGAGACAATGGGGATTATTATACACAGTGATGAGACAATGGGGATTATTATCGACAGTGATGAGACAATGAGGATTATTATAGACAGTGAGGGACAATAACGGGATTATTATATACAGTGATGAGACAGTGGGGATTATTATAGACAGTGATGAGACAATGGGGATTACAAAAACAGTGATGAGACAATGGGGATTATTATAGACAGTGATGAGACAATGAGGATTATTATAGACAGTGAGGGACAATAAGGGGATTATTATATACAGTGATGAGACAATGGGATTATTATAGACAGTGATGAGTCAATGGGGATTATTATAGATAGTGATGAGATAATGAGGATTTTTATAGACAGTGATGGGACTATGGGGATTATTACAGACAGTGATGAGACAATGGGGATTATTATAGACAGTGATGAGACAATGGGGATTATTATAGACAGTGATGAGACAATGAGGATTATTATAGACAGTGAGGGATAATGGGGATTATTATAGAGAATGATGAGACATTGGGGATTATTATAGACAGTGATGGGACAATGAGGATTATTATAGACAGTGATGAGACAATGAGGATTATTATAGACAGTGAGGGACAATAAGGGGATTATTATATACAGTGATGAGACAATGGGGATTATTATAGACAGTGATGGGACAATGGGCATTATTATAGAAATTGAGCGACAATTGGGATTATTATAGACAGTGATGAGACAATGAGGGATTATTCTAGACAGTAAGGGACAATAGGGATTATTATAGACAGTGATGAGACAATGGGGATTATTATAGACAGTGATGGGACAATGGGGATTATTATAGACAGTGATGAGACAATGGGGATTATTATAGACAGTGAAGGACAACGGGGATTATTATATACAATGATGAGACAATGGTGATTATTATAGACAGTGATGAGACAATGGGGATTATTATAGACAGTGATGAGACAATGAGGATTATTATAGACAGTGATGGGACAATTGGGATTATTACAGACAGTGATGAGAAAATGGGGATTACAAAAACAGTGATGAGACAATGGGGATTATTATAGACAGTGATGAGACAATGAGGATTATTATAGACAGTGAGGGACAATAAGGGGATTATTATATACAGTGATGAGACAATGGGATTATTATAGACAGTGATGAGTCAATGGGGATTATTATAGATAGTGATGAGATAATGAGGATTTTTATAGACAGTGATGGGACTATGGGGATTATTACAGACAGTGATGAGACAATGGGGATTATTATAGACAGTGATGAGATAGTGATGTTATTATAGACAGTGATGAGACAATGGGGATTATTATAGACAGTGTGGGACAATGGGGATTATTATAGACAGTGAGGGACAATAACGGGATTATTATATACAGTGATGAGACAGTGGGGATTATTATAGACAGTGATGAGACAATGGGGATTACAAAAACAGTGATGAGACAATGGGGATTATTATAGACAGTGATGAGACAATGAGGATTATTATAGACAGTGAGGGACAATAAGGGGATTATTATATACAGTGATGAGACAATGGGATTATTATAGACAGTGATGAGTCAATGGGGATTATTATAGATAGTGATCAGATAATGAGGATTTTTATAGACAGTGATGGGACTATGGGGATTATTACAGACAGTGATGAGACAATGGGGATTATTATAGACAGTGATGAGACAATGGGGATTATTATAGACAGTGAGGGATAATGGGGATTATTATAGAGAATGATGAGACACTGGGGATTATTATAGACAGTGATGGGACAATGAGGATTATTATAGACAGTGATGAGACAATGAGGATTATTATAGACAGTGAGGGACAATAAGGGGATTATTATATACAGTGATGAGACAATGGGGATTATTATAGACAGTGATGGGACAATGGGCATTATTATAGAAATTGAGCGACCATTGGGATTATTATAGACAGTGATGAGACAATGAGGGATTATTCTAGACAGTAAGGGACAATGGGGATTATTATAGACAGTGATGGGACAATGGGGATTATTATAGACAGTGATGAGACAATGGGGATTATTATAGACAGTGATGAGACAATGAGGATTATTATAGACAGTGATGAGACAATGGGGATTATTATAGACAGTGATGAGACAATGGGGATTATTATAGACAGTGAAGGACAATGGGGATTATTATATACAGTGATGAGACAATGGGGATTATTATAGACAGTGATGAGACAATGGGGATTATTATAGACAGTGATGAGACAATGAGGATTATTATAGACAGTGATGGGACAATTGGGATTATTACAGACAGTGATGAGACAATGGGGTTTACAAAAACAGTGATGAGACAATGGGGATTATTATAGACAGTGATGAGACAATGAGGATTATTATAGACAGTGAGGGACAATAAGGGGATTATTATATACAGTGATGAGACAATGGGATTATTATAGACAGTGATGAGTCAATGGGGATTATTATAGATAGTGATGAGATAATGAGGATTTGTATAGACAGTGATGGGACTATGGGGATTATTACAGACAGTGATGAGACAATGGGGATTATTATAGACAGTGATGAGACAATGGGGATTATTATAGACAGTGATGAGACAATGAGGATTATTATAGACAGTGAGGGATAATGGGGATTATTATAGAGAATGATGAGACATTGGGGATTATTATAGACAGTGATGGGACAATGGGCATTATGATAGACAGTGAGGGACAATAAGGGGATTATTATATACAGTGATGAGACAATGGGGATTATTATAGACAGTGATGAGACAATTGGGATTATTATAGATAGTGATGAGACAATGGGGATTATTTTCGACAGTGATGAGACAATGAGGATTATTATATACAGTGATGAGACAATGGGGATTATTATAGACAGTGATGAGACAATGGGGATTATTATAGACAGTGAGGAGACAATGGGGATTATTAGAGACAGTGAGGGACAATGGGGATTATTATAGATAATGATGGGACAATGGGGATTATTATAGACAGTGATGGGACAATGGGGATTATTATAGACAGTGATGAGACAATGAGGATTATTATAGACAGTGATGGGACAATGGGGATTATTATAGATAGTGAAGGGACAATGAGGATTATTATAGACAGTGATGAGACAATGGGGATTAATATAGACAGTGATGGGACAATGGGGATTATTATTGACAGTGACGAGATAGTGATGTTATTATAGACAGTGATGAGACAATGGGGATTATTATAGACAGTGAGGGACAATGGGGATTATTATAGACAGTGAGGGACAATAAGGGGATTATTATATACAGTGATGAGACAATGGGGATTATTATCGACAGTGATGAGACAATGGGGATTATTATACACAGTGAGGAGACAATGGGGATTATTATCGACAGTGATGAGACAATGAGGATTATTATAGACAGTGAGGGACAATAACGGGATTATTATATACAGTGATGAGACAATGGGGATTATTATAGACAGTGATGAGACAATGGGGATTATTATAGACAGTGATGGGACAATGGGGATTATTATAGACAGTAAGGGACAATGGGGATTATTATAGACAGTGATGGGACAATGAGGATTATTATAGACAGTGATGAGACAATGGGGATTATTATAGACAGTGAAGGGACAATAGGGATTATTATAGACAGTGAGGGACAATTGGGATTATTATAGACAGTGATGAGACAATGAGGGATTATTATAGAGAGTGAGGGACAATGGGGATTATTATAGACAGTGATTGGACAATGGGGATTATTATAGACAGTGATGGGACAATGGGGATTATTATAGACAGTGATGAGACAATGGGGATTATTATATACAGTGATGGGACAACGTGGATTATTATAGACAGTGATGGGACAATGGGGATTATTATAGACAGTGATGGTACAACGAAGATTATTATAGACAGTGATGGGACAATGGGGATTATTATAGACAGTGAGGGACAATGGGGATTATTATAGAGAGTGATGAGACAATGGGGATTATTATAGACAGTGATGAGACAATGAGGATTATTATAGACAATGATGAGACAATGGGGATTATTATAGACAGTGATGGGACAATGGGGATTATTATAGACAGTGAAGAGACTATGGGGATTCTTATAGACAGTGATGTGACAATGGGGATTATTATAGACAGTGAGGGACAATGGGGATTATTAAAGTCAGTGATGAGACAATGGGGATTATTATAGACAGTGATGAGACAATGGTGATAATTATAGACAGTGTTGAGACAATGGGGATTATTATAGACAGTGATGGGACAATGGGGATAATTATAGACAGTGATGGGACAATGGGGATTATTATAGACAGTGATGGGACAATGGGGATTATTATAGACAGTGATGGGACAATTGGGATTATTATAGACAGTGAGGGACAATGGGGATTATGATAGACAGTGAGGGACAATGGGGATTATTATAGACAGTGATGGGACAATGGGGATTATTACAGACAGTGATGGGACAGTGAGGATTATTATAGACAATGATGAGACAATGGGGAGTATTATAGACAGTGAGGGACAATGGGGATTATTATAGACAGTGATGAGACAATGGGGATTATTATAGACAGTGATGAGACAATGAGGATTATTATAGACAGTGATGAGACAATGGGGATTATTATATACCGTGATGGGACAATGGGGATTATTATAGACAGTGAAGAGACAATGGGGATTATTATAGACAGTGATGAGACAATGAGGATTATTATAGACAGTGATGGGACAATGGGGATTATTATAGACAGTGATGAGACAATGGGGATTATTATAGACAGTGATGAGACAATGAGGATTATTACAGACAGTGATGAGACAATGGGTATTATTTTCGACAGTGATGAGACAATGGGGATTATTATAGACAGTGATGAGACAATGGGGATTATTATAGAGAGTGAGGGACAATGGGGATTATTATAGAGAAAGATGAGACAATGGGGATTATTATAGACAGTGAAGAGACAATGGGGATTATTATAGACAGTGATGAGACAATGAGGATTATTATAGACAGTGATGGGACAATGAGGATTATTATAGACAGTGATGGGACAATGGGGATTATTATAGACAGTGAAGGGACAATGAGGATTATTATAGACAGTGATGGGACAATGGGGATGATTATAGACAATGATGGGACAATGGGGATTATTATAGACAGTGATGAGACAATGGGGATTATTATAGACAGTGATGAGACAATAATGTTATTATAGACAGTGATGAGACATTGGGGATTATTATAGACAGTGAGGGACAATGGGGATTATTATAGACAGTGAGGGACAATAAGGGGATTATTACATACAGTGATGAGACAATGGGGATTATTATAGACAGTGATGAGACAATGGGGATTATTATAGACAGTGATGAGACAATGGGGATTATTATCGACAGTGATGAGACAATGAGGATTATTATAGACAGTGAGGGACAATAAGGGGATTATTATATACAGTGAAGAGACAATGGGGATTATTATGGACAGTGATGAGACAATGGGGATTATTATAGACAGTGATGGGACAATGGGGATTATTATAGACAGTGAGGGACAATGGGGATTATTATAGACAGTGATGGGACAATGAGGATTATTATCGACAGTGATGAGACAATGGGGATTATTATAGACAGTGATGGGACAATGGGCATTATTATAGAAATTGAGGGACAATTGGGATTATTATAGACAGTGATGAGACAATGAGGGATTATTCGAGACAGTAAGGGACAATAGGGATTATTATAGACAGTGATGAGACAATGGGGATTATTATAGACAGTGATGGGACAATGGGGATTATTATAGACAGTGATGAGACAATGGGGATTATTACAGACAGTGATGAGACAATGAGGATTACTATAGACAGTGATGAGACAATGGGGATTATTATAGACAGTGATGAGACAATGGGGATTATTATAGACAGTGAGGGACAACGAGGATTATTATATACAGTGATGGGACAATGGGGATTATTATAGACAGTGATGAGTCAATGGGAATTATTATAGACAGTGATGAGACAATGGGGATTATTGTAGACAGTGATGGGACAATGAAGATTATTATAGACAGTGATGGGACAATGTGGATTATTATAGACAGTGATGAGACAATGGGGATTATTATAGACAGTGATGAGACAATGGGGATTATTATAGACAGAGATGGGACAATGAGGATTACTATAGACAGCGATGGGACAATGGGGATTATTATAGACAGTGATGAGACAATGGGGATTATTATAGACAGTGATGGGACAATGGGGATTATGATAGACAGTGATGGGACAATGGGGATTATTATAGACAGTGATGAGACAATGGGGATTATTATAGACAGTGATGGGACAATGGGGATTATTATAGACAGTGATGGGACAATGGGGATTATTATAGACAGTGATGGGACAATGGGGATTATTATAGACAGTGAAGGGACAATGAGGAATATTATAGACAGTGATGGGACAATGGGGATGATTATAGACAATGATGGGACAATGGGGATTATTATAGACAGTGATGAGACAATGGGGATTATTATAGACAGTGATGAGACAATAATGTTATTATAGACAGTGATGAGACAATGGGGATTATTATAGACAGTGAGGGACAATGGGGATTATTATAGACAGTGAGGGACAATAAGGGGATTATTACATACAGTGATGAGACAATGGGGATTATTATAGACAGTGATGAGACAATGGGGATTATTATAGACAGTGATGAGACAATGGGGATTATTATAGACAGTGATGGGACAATGGGGATTATTATAGACAGTGATGGGACAATGGGGATTATTATAGACAGTGATGGGACAATGGGGATTATTATAGACAGTGAAGGGACAATGAGGATTATTATAGACAGTGATGGGACAATTGGGATGATTATAGACAATGATGGGACAATGGGGATTATTATAGACAGTGATGAGACAATAATGTTATTATAGACAGTGATGAGACAATGGGGATTATTATAGACAGTGAGGGACAATGGGGATTATTATAGACAGTGAGGGACAATAAGGGGATTATTACATACAGTGATGAGACAATGGGGATTATTATAGACAGTGATGAGACAATGGGGATTATTATAGACAGTGATGAGACAATGGGGATTATTATCGACAGTGATGAGACAATGAGGATTATTATAGACAGTGAGGGACAATAAGGGGATTATTATATACAGTGATGAGACAATGGGGATTATTGTGGACAGTGATGAGACAATGGGGATTATTATAGACAGTGATGGGACAATGGGGATTATTATAGACAGTGAGGGACAATGGGGATTATTATAGACAGTGATGAGACAATGGGGATTATTATAGACAGTGAGGGACAATGGGGATTATTATAGACAGTGAGGGACAACAAGGGGATTATTATATACAGTGATGAGACAATGGGGATTATTATCGGCAGTGATGAGACAATGGGGATTATTATACACAGTGATGAGACAATGGGGATTATTATCGACAGTGATGAGACAATGAGGATTATTATAGACAGTGAGGGACAATAACGGGATTATTATATACAGTGATGAGACAGTGGGGATTATTATAGACAGTGATGAGACAATGGGGATTACAAAAACAGTGATGAGACAATGGGGATTATTATAGACAGTGATGAGACAATGAGGATTATTATAGACAGTGAGGGACAATAAGGGGATTATTATATACAGTGATGAGACAATGGGATTATTATAGACAGTGATGAGTCAATGGGGATTATTATAGATAGTGATGAGATAATCAGGATTTTTATAGACAGTGATGGGACTATGGGGATTATTACAGACAGTGATGAGACAATGGGGATTATTATAGACAGTGATGCGACAATGGGGATTATTATAGACAGTGATGAGACAATGAGGATTATTATAGACAGTGAGGGATAATGGGGATTATTATAGAGAATGATGAGACATTGGGTTTATTATAGACAGTGATGGGACAATGAGGATTATTATAGACAGTGATGAGACAATGAGGATTATTATAGACAGTGAGGGACAATAAGGGGATTATTATATACAGTGATGAGACAATGGGGATTATTATAGACAGTGATGGGACAATGGGCATTATTATAGAAATTGAGCGACAATTGGGATTATTATAGACAGTGATGAGACAATGAGGGATTATTCTAGACAGTAAGGGACAATAGGGATTATTATAGACAGTGATGAGACAATGGGGATTATTATAGACAGTGATGGGACAATGGGGATTATTATAGACAGTGATGAGACAATGGGGATTATTATAGGCAGTGATAAGACAATGAGGATTATTATAGACAGTGACGAGACAATGGGGATTATTATAGACAGTGATGAGACAATGGTGATTATTATAGACAGTGAAGGACAACGGGGATTATTATATACAGTGATGAGACAATGGTGATTATTATAGACAGTGATGAGACAATGGGGATTATTATAGACAGTGATGAGACAATGAGGATTATTATAGACAGTGATGGGACAATTGGGATTATTACAGACAGTGATGAGACAATGGGGATTACAAAAACAGTGATGAGACAATGGGGATTATTATAGACAGTGATGAGACAATGAGGATTATTATAGACAGTGAGGGACAATAAGGGGATTATTATATACAGTGATGAGACAATGGGATTATTATAGACAGTGATGAGTCAATGGGGATTATTATAGATAGTGATGAGATAATGAGGATTTTTATAGACAGTGATGGGACTATGGGGATTATTACAGACAGTGATGAGACAATGGGGATTATTATAGACAGTGATGAGATAGTGATGTTATTATAGACAGTGATGAGACAATGGGGATTATTATAGACAGTGAGGGACAATGGGGATTATTATAGACAGTGAGGGACAATAAGGGGATTATTATATACAGTGATGAGACAATGGGGATTATTATCGGCAGTGATGAGACAATGGGGATTATTATACACCGTGATGAGACAATGGGGATTATTATCGACAGTGATGAGACAATGAGGATTATTATAGACAGTGAGGGACAATAACGGGATTATTATATACAGTGATGAGACAGTGGGGATTATTATAGACAGTGATGAGACAATGGGGATTACAAAAACAGTGATGAGACAATGGGGATTATTATAGACAGTGATGAGACAATGAGGATTATTATAGACAGTGAGGGACAATAAGGGGATTATTATATACAGTGATGAGACAATGGGATTATTATAGACAGTGATGAGTCAATGGGGATTATTATAGATAGTGATCAGAAAATGAGGATTTTTATAGACAGTGATGGGACTATGGGGAGTATTACAGACAGTGATGAGACAATGGGGATTATTATAGACAGTGATGAGACAATGGGGATTATTATAGACAGTGAGGGATAATGGGGATTATTATAGAGAATGATGAGACATTGGGGATTATTATAGACAGTGATGGGACAATGAGGATTATTATAGACAGTGATGAGACAATGAGGATTATTATAGACAGTGAGGGACAATAAAAGGATTATTATATACAGTGATGAGACAATGGGGATTATTATAGACAGTGATGGGACAATGGGCATTATTATAGAAATTGAGCGACAATTGGGATTATTATAGACAGTGATGAGACAATGAGGGATTATTCTAGACAGTAAGGGACAATAGGGATTATTATAGACAGTGATGAGACAATGGGGATTATTATAGACAGTGATGGGACAATGGGGATTATTATAGACAGTGATGAGACAATGGGGATTATTATAGACAGTGATGAGACAATGAGGATTATTATAGACAGTGATGAGACAATGGGGATTATTATAGACAGTGATGAGACAATGGGGATTATTATAGACAGTGAAGGACAACGGGGATTATTATATACAGTGATGAGACAATGGGGATTATTATAGACAGTGATGAGACATTGGGGATTATTATAGACAGTGATGAGACAATGAGGATTATTATAGACAGTGATGGGACAATTGGGATTATTACAGACAGTGATGAGACAATGGTGATTACAAAAACAGTGATGAGACAATGGGGATTATTATAGACAGTGATGAGACAATGAGGATTATTATAGACAGTGAGGGACAATAAGGGGATTATTATATGCAGTGATGAGACAATGGGATTATTATAGACAGTGATGAGTCAATGGGGATTATTATAGATAGTGATGAGATAATGAGGATTTGTATAGACAGTGATGGGACTATGGGGATTATTACAGACAGTGATGAGACAATGGGGATTATTATAGACAGTGATGAGACAATGGGGATTATTATAGACAGTGATGAGACAATGAGGATTATTATAGACAGTGAGGGATAATGGGGATTATTATAGAGAATAATGAGACATTGGGGATTATTATAGACAGTGATGGGACAATGAGGATTATGATAGACAGTGAGGGACAATAAGGGGATTATTATATACAGTGATGAGATAATGGGGATTATTATAGACAGTGATGAGACAATGGGGATTATTATAGATAGTGATGAGACAATGGGGATTATTTTCGATAGTGATGAGACAATGAGGATTATTATATACAGTGATGAGACAATGGGGATTATTATAGACAGTGATGAGACAATGGGGATTATTATAGACAGTGAGGAGACAATGGGGATTATTAGAGACAGTGAGGGACAATGGGGATTATTATAGAGAATGATGAGACAATGGGGATTATTATAGACAGTGATGGGACAATGGGGATTATTATAGACAGTGATGAGACAATGAGGATTATTATAGACAGTGATGGGACAATGGGGATTATTATCGATAGTGAAGGGACAATGAGGATTATTATAGACAGTGATGAGACAATGGGGATTATTATAGACAGTGATGGGACAATGGGGATTATTATTGACAGTGACGAGATAGTGATGTTATTATAGACAGTGATGAGATAATGGGGATTATTATAGACAGTGAGGGACAATGGGGATTATTATAGACAGTGAGGGACAATAAGGGGATTATTATATACAGTGATGAGACAATGGGGATTATTATCGACAGTGATGAGACAATGGGGATTATTATACACAGTGATGAGACGATGGGGATTATTATCGACAGTGATGAGACAATAGGATTATTATAGACAGTGAGGGACAATAACGGGATTATTATATACAGTGATGAGACAATGGGGATTATTATAGACAGTGATGAGACAATGGGGATTATTATAGACAGTGATGGGACAATGGGGATTATTATAGACAGTAAGGGACAATGGGGATTATTATAGACAGTGATGAGACAATGGGGATTATTATAGACAGTGATGAGACAATAATGTTATTATAGACAGTGATGAGACATTGGGGATTATTATAGACAGTGAGGGACAATGGGGATTATTATAGACAGTGAGGGACAATAAGGGGATTATTACATACAGTGATGAGACAATGGGGATTATTATAGACAGTGATGAGACAATGGGGATTATTATAGACAGTGATGAGACAATGGGGATTATTATCGACAGTGATGAGACAATGACGATTATTATAGACAGTGAGGGACAATAAGGGGATTATTATATACAGTGAAGAGACAATGGGGATTATTATGGACAGTGATGAGACAATGGGGATTATTATAGACAGTGATGGGACAATGGGGATTATTATGGACAGTGAGGGACAATGGGGATTATTATAGACAGTGATGGGACAATGAGGATTATTATCGACAGTGATGAGACAATGGGGATTATTATAGACAGTGATGGGACAATGGGCATTATTATAGAAATTGAGGGACAATTGGGATTATTATAGACAGTGATGAGACAATGAGGGATTATTCGAGACAGTAAGGGACAATAGGGATTATTATAGACAGTGATGAGACAATGGGGATTATTATAGACAGTGATTGGACAATGGGGATTATTATAGACAGTGATGGGACAATGGGGATTATTATAGACAGTGATGAGACAATGGGGATTATTATATACAGTGATGGGACAACGTGGATTATTATAGACAGTGATGGGACAATGGGGATTATTATAGACAGTGATGGTACAATGAAGATTATTATAGACAGTGATGGGACAATGGGGATTATTATAGACAGTGAGGGACAATGGGGATTATTATAGAGAGTGATGAGACAATGGGGATTATTATAGACAGTGATGAGACAATGAGGATTATTATAGACAATGATGAGACAATGGGGATTATTATAGACAGTGATGGGACAATGGGGATTATTATAGACAGTGAAGAGACTATGGGGATTATTATAGACAGTGATGTGACAATGGGGATTATTATAGACAGTGAGGGACAATGGGGATTATTAAAGTCAGTGATGAGACAATGGGGATTATTATAGACAGTGATGAGACAATGGGGATAATTATAGACAGTGTTGAGACAATGGGGATTATTATAGACAGTGATGTGACAATGGGGATAATTATAGACAGTGATGGGACAATGGGGATTATTATAGACAGTGATGGGACAATGGGGATTATTATAGACAGTGATGGGACAATTGGGATTATTATAGACAGTGAGGGACAATGGGGATTATGATAGACAGTGAGGGACAATGGGGATTATTATAGACAGTGATGGGACAATGGGTATTATTACAGACAGTGATGGGACAGTGAGGATTATTATAGACAATGATGAGACAATGGGGAGTATTATAGACAGTGAGGGACAATGGGGATTATTATAGACAGTGATGAGACAATGGGGATTATTATAGACAGTGATGAGACAATGAGGATTATTATACACAGTGATGAGACAATGGGGATTATTATATACCGTGATGGGACAATGGGGATTATTATAGACAGTGAAGAGACAATGGGGATTATTATAGACAGTGATGAGACAATGAGGATTATTATAGACAGTGATGAGACAATGGGGATTATTATAGACAGTGATGGGACAATGACGATTATTATAGACAGTGATGGGACAATGTGGATTATTATAGACAGTGATGAGACAATGGGGATTATTATAGACAGTGATGGGACAATGAGGATTATTATAGACAGTGATGGGACAATGAGGATTATTATAGACAGTGATGGGACAATGGGGATTATTATAGACAGTGAAGGGACAATGAGGATTATTATAGACAGTGATGGGACAATGGGGAAGATTTTAGACAATGATGGGACAATGGGGATTATTATAGACAGTGATGAGACAATGGGGATTATTATAGACAGTGATGAGACAATGGGGATGATTATAGACAGTGATGAGACAATGAGGATTACTATAGACAGCGATGGGACAATGGGGATTATTATAGACAGTGATGAGGCAATGGGGATTATTATAGCAGTGATGAGACAATGGGGATTATTATAGACAGTGATGGGACAATGAGGATTATTATAGACAGTGATGGAACAATGAGGATTATTATAGACAGTGATGGGACAATGGGGATTATTATAGACAGTGAAGGGACAATGAGGATTATTATAGACAGTGATGGGACAATGGGGAAGATTATAGACAATGATGGGACAATGGGGATTATTATAGACAGTGATGAGACAATGGGGATTATTATAGACAGTGATGAGACAATAATGTTATTATAGACAGTGATGAGACATTGGGGATTATTATAGACAGTGAGGGACAATGGGGATTATTATAGACAGTGAGGGACAATAAGGGGATTATTACATACAGTGATGAGACAATGGGGATTATTATAGACAGTGATGAGACAATGGGGATTATTACAGACAGTGATGAGACAATGGGGATTATTATCGACAGTGATGAGACAATGAGGATTATTATAGACAGTGAGGGACAATAAGGGGATTATTATATACAGTGAAGAGACAATGGGGATTATTATAGACAGTGATGAGACAATGGGGATTATTATAGAAATTGAGGGACAATTGGGATTATTATAGACAGTGATGAGACAATGAGGGATTATTCGAGACAGTAAGGGACAATAGGGATTATTATAGACAGTGATGAGACAATGGAGATTATTATAGACAGTGATGGGACAATGGGGATTATTATAGACAGTGATGAGACAATGGGGATTATTATAGACAGTGATGAGACAATGAGGATTATTATAGACAGTGATGAGACAATGGGGATTATTATAGACAGTGAGGGACAACGAGGATTATTATATACAGTGATGGGACAATGGGGATTATTATAGACAGTGATGAGTCAATGGGAATTATTATAGACAGTGATGAGACAATGGGGATTATTGTAGACAGTGATGGGACAATGACGATTATTATAGACAGTGATGGGACAATGTGGATTATTATAGACAGTGATGAGACAATGGGGATTATTATAGACAGTGATGAGACAATGGGGATTATCATAGACAGAGATGGGACAATGAGGATTACTATAGACAGCGATGGGACAATGGGGATTATTATAGACAGTGATGAGGCAATGGGGATTATTATAGCAGTGATGGGACAATGGGGATTATTATAGACAGTGATGGGACAATGGGGATTATTATAGACAGTGATGAGAAAATGGGAATTATATTAGACAGTGATGAGACAATGGGGATTATTATAGACAGTGATGGGACAATGGGGATTATGATAGACAGTGATGGGACAATGGGGATTATTATAGACAGTGATGGGACAATGAGGATTATTATAGACAGTGATGGGACAATGGGGATTATTATAGACAGTGGTGGGACAATGGGGATTATTATGGACAGTGATGGGATAATGGGGCATTATTATAGACAGTGATGGGTCAATGGGGATTATTATGGACAGTGATGAGACAATGGGGATTATTATAGACAGTGATGGGACAATGGGGATTATTATAGACAGTGATGGGACAATGGGGATTATTATAGACAGTGATGGGACAACGGGGATTATTATAGACAGTGATGGGACCATAGGGATTATTATAGACAGTGATGGGATAATGGGGATTATTATAGACAGTGATCTGTCAATGGGGATTATTATAGACAGTGATGAGACAATGGGGATTATTATAGACAGTGATGGGACAATGGGGATTATTATAGACAGTGATGGGACAATGGGGATTATTATAGACAGTGATGAGACAATGGGGATTATTATAGACAGTAATGAGACAATGAGGATTATTATACACCGTGATGGGACAATGGGGATTAATATAGACAGTGATGGGACAATGGGGATTATTATAGACAGTGATGGGACAATGGGGATTATTATAGACAGTGATGGGACAATGAGGATTATTAGAGACAGAGATGGGACAATGGGGATTACTATAGACAGTGATGGGACAATGTGGATTATTTTCGACAGTGATGAGACAATGGGAATTATTATAGACAGTGATGAGAAAATAATGATTATTATAGACAGTGATGGGACAATGGGGATTATTATAGACAGTGATGGGACAATGGGGATTATTATAGACAGTGATGAGACAATGGGGATTATTATAGACAGTGATGAGACAATGGGGATTATTATAGACAGTGATGGGACAATGGGGATTATTATAGACAGTCATGGGATAATGGGGATTATTTTAGACAGTGATGGGTCAATGGGGATTATTATGGACAGTGATGAGACAATGGGGATTATTATAGACGGTGATGGGACAATGGGGATTATTATAGACAGTGATGGGACAATGTAGATTATTATAGACAGTGATGAGACAATGAGGACTATTATAGACAGTGATGGGACAATGGGGATTATTATCGACAGTGATGGGACAATGGGGATTATTATAGACAGTGATGGGACAATGAGGATTATTATAGACAGTGATGGGACAATGGGGATTATTATTGACAGTGATGGGACAATGGGGATTAATATAGATTGTGATGAGACAATGAGGATTATTATAGACAGTGATGGGACAAAGGGGATTATTATAGACAGTGATGGTACAATGGGGATTATTATAGACAGTGATGGGAAAATGAGAATTATTATAGACAGTGATGGGACAATGGGGATTATTATAGACAGTGATGGGACAATGGGGATTATTATAGACAGTGATGGGACAATGGGGATTATTATAGACAGTGAGGGACAATGGAGATTATTATAGTCAGTGATTGGACAATGGGGATTATTACAGACAGTGATGGGACAATGGGGATTATTATAGACAGTGATGGGTCAATGGGGATTATTATAGACAGTGATGAGACAATGGGTATTATTCTAGACAGTGATGGGACAATGGGGATTATTATAGACAGTGATGAGTCAATGGGAATTATTATAGACAGTGATGAGACAATGGGGATTATTGTAGACAGTGATGGGACAATGAAGATTCTTATAGACAGTGATGGGATAATGTGGATTATTATAGACAGTGATGAGACAATGGGGATTATTATAGACAGTGATGAGACAATGGGGATTATTATAGACAGAGATGGGACAATGAGGATTACTATAGACAGCGATGGGACAATGGGGATTATTATAGACAGTGATGAGACAATGAGGATTATTATAGCAGTGATGAGACAATGGGGATTATTATAGACAGTCATGGGACAATGAGGATTATTATAGACAATGATGGGACAATGGGGATTATTATATACAGTGATGAGACAATGGGGATTATTATAGACAGTGATGGGACAATGGGGATTATTATAGACAGTGAGGGGCAATGGGGATTATTATAGACAGTCATGAGACAATGGGGATTATTATAGTCAGTGATTGGACAATGTGGATTATTACAAACAGTGATGGGACAATGGGGATTATTTTAAACAGTGATGGGTCAATGGGGATTATTTTCGACAGTGATGAGACAATGGGGATTATTATAGACAGTGATGGGACAATGGGGATTAATATAGACAGTGATGAGACAATGAGGATTATTATAGACAGTGATGGGACAATGGGGATTATTATAGACAGTGATGAGACAATGGGGATTATTATAGACAGAGATGGGACAATGAGGATTATTATAGACAGCGATGGGACAATGGGGATTATTATAGACAGTGATGAGACAATGGGGATTATTGAAGACAGTGATGAGACAATGGGGATTATTATAGCAGTGATGAGACAATGGGGATTATTATAGACAGTGATGGGACAATGGGGATTATTATAGACAGTGATGGGACAATGGGGATTATTATAGACAGTGATGGGACAATGGGGATTATTATAGACAGTGATGGGACAACGGGGATTATTATAGTGATGGGACAATAGGGATTATTACAGACAGTGATGGGACATTGAGGATTATTATAGACAGTGATGGGACAATTGGGATTATTACAGACAGTGATGGGACAATGCGGATTATTGTGACTGTGATGAGACAATGGGGATTATTATAGACAGTAATGAGACAATGGGGATTATTATAGACAGTGGTGGGACAATGGGGATTATTTACACAGTGATGGGACAATGGGGATTATTATAGACAGTGATGGGACAGTGGGGATTAATATAGACAGTGATGGGACAATGAGGATTATTATAGACAGTGATGGGACAATGGGGATTATTATAGACAGTGATGGGACAATGAGGATTATTATAGACAGTGATGGGACAATGGGGATTATTATAGACAGTGATGAGACAATAAAGATTATTATAGACAGTGATGGGACAATGGGGATTATTATATACAGTGATGGGACAATGGGGATTATTGTAGACAGTGATGAGACAATGGGGATTATTATAGACAGTGATGAGACAATGGGGATTATTATAGACAGTGGTGGGACAATGGGGAATATTATAGACAGTGATGGGATAATGGGGATTATTATAGACAGTGATGGGTCAATGGGGATTATTATAGACAGTGATGAGACAATGGGGATTATTATAGACAGTGATGGGACAATGGGGATTATTATAGACAGTGATGGGACAATCGGGATTATTATAGACAGTGATGAGACAATGGGGATTATTAATGACAGTGATGAGACAATGAGGATTATTATAGACAGTGATGGGACAATGGGGATTATTATAGACAGTGATGGGACTGGGAATTATTATAGACAGTGATGGGACAATGGGGATTATTATAGACAGTGATGGGACAATGGAGATTATAATAGACAGTGATGAGACAATGGGGATTATTATAGACAGTGATGGGACAATGGGGATTATTATAGACAGTGATGGGACAATGGGGATTATTATAGACAGTGATGAGACAATGGGGATTATTATAGACAGTGATGAGACAATGAGGATTATTATAGACAGTGATGGGACAATGGGGATTATTATAGACAGTGATGGGACAATGGGGATTATTATAGACAGTGATGGGACAATGAGGATTATTATAGACAGTGATGGGACAATGGGGATTATTGTAGACAGTGATGGGACAATGGAGATTATTATAGACAGTGATGAGACAATGGGGATTATTATAGACAGTGATGGGAAAATGCGGATTATTATAGACAGTGATGGGACAATTGGGATTATTACAGACAGTGATGGGACAATGCGGGTTATTGTGACAGTGATGAGACAATGGGGATTATTATAGACAGTGATGAGACAATGGGGATTATTATAGACAGTGGTGGGACAATGGGGATTATTATAGACAGTGATGGGACAATGGGGATTATTTAGACAGTGATGGGACAGTGGGGTTTAATATAGACAGTGATGGGAAAATGAGGATTATTATAGACAGTGATGGGACAATGGGGATTATTATAGACAGTGATGAGACAATAAAGATTATTATAGACAGTGATGGGACAATGGGGATTATTATAGACAGTGATGGGACAATGGGGATTATTATAGACAGTGATGAGACAATGGGGATTATTATAGACAGTGATGGGATAATGGGGATTATTATAGACAGTGATGGGTCAATGGGGATTATTATAGACAGTGATGAGACAATGGGGATTATTATAGACAGTGATGGGACAATGGGGATTATTATAGACAGTGATGGGACAATGGGGATTATTATAGACAGTGATGAGACAATGGGGATTATTATAGACAGTGATGAGACAATGAGGATTATTATAGACAGTGAGGGACAATAAGGGGATTATTATATACAGTGATGGGACTATGGGGATTATTACAGACAGTGATGAGACAATGGGGATTATTACAGACAGTGATGAGACAATGGGGATTACAAAAACAGTGATGAGACAATGGGGATTATTATAGACAGTGATGAGACAATGAGGATTATTATAGACAGTGAGGGACAATAAGGGGATTATTATATACAGTGATGAGACAATGGGATTATTATCGACAGTGATGAGTCAATGGGGATTATTATAGATAGTGATGAGATAATGAGGATTTTTATAGACAGTGATGGGACTATGGGAATTATTAAAGACAGTGATGAGACAATGGGGATTATTATAGACAGTGATGGGACAATAGGGATTATTACAGACAGTGATGGGACATTGAGGATTATTATAGACAGTGATGGGACAATTGGGATTATTACAGACAGTGATGGGACAATGCGGATTATTGTGACTGTGATGAGACAATGGGGATTATTATAGACAGTGATGAGACAATGGGGATTATTATAGACAGTGGTGGGACAATGGGGATTATTTACACAGTGATGGGACAATGGGGATTATTATAGACAGTGATGGGACAGTGGGGATTAATATAGACAGTGATGGGACAATGAGGATTATTATAGACAGTGATGGGACAATGGGGATTATTATAGACAGTGATGGGACAATGAGGATTATTATAGACAGTGATGGGACAATGGGGATTATTATAGACAGTGATGAGACAATAAAGATTATTATAGACAGTGATGGGACAATGGGGATTATTTTATACAGTGATGGGACAATGGGGATTATTATAGACAGTGATGAGACAATGGGGATTATTATAGACAGTGATGAGACAATGGGGATTATTATAGACAGTGGTGGGACAATGGGGAATATTATAGACAGTGATGGGATAATGGGGATTATTATAGACAGTGATGGGTCAATGGGGATTATTATAGACAGTGATGAGACAATGGGGATTATTATAGACAGTGATGGGACAATGGGGATTATTATAGACAGTGATGGGACAATCGGGATTATTATAGACAGTGATGAGACAATGGGGATTATTAATGACAGTGATGAGACAATGAGGATTATTATAGACAGTGATGGGACAATGGGGATTATTATAGACAGTGATGGGACTGGGAATTATTATAGACAGTGATGGGACAATGGGGATTATTATAGACAGTGATGGGACAATGGAGATTATAATAGACAGTGATGAGACAATGGGGATTATTATAGACAGTGATGGGACAATGGGGATTATTATAGACAGTGATGGGACAATGGGGATTATTATAGACAGTGATGAGACAATGGGGATTGTTATAGACAGTGATGAGACAATGAGGATTATTATAGACAGTGATGGGACAATGGGGATTATTATAGACAGTGATGGGACAATGGGGATTATTATAGACAGTGATGGGACAATGAGGATTATTATAGACAGTGATGGGAGAATGGGGATTATTATAGACAGTGATGGGACAATGGAGATTATTATAGACAGTGATGAGACAATGGGGATTATTATAGACAGTGATGGGAAAATGCGGATTATTATAGACAGTGATGGGACAATTGGGATTATTACAGACAGTGATGGGACAATGCGGATTATTGTGACAGTGATGAGACAATGGGGATTATTATAGACAGTGATGAGACAATGGGGATTATTATAGACAGTGGTGGGACAATGGGGATTATTATAGACAGTGATGGGACAATGGGGATTATTTAGACAGTGATGGGACAGTGGGGTTTAATATAGACAGTGATGGGAAAATGAGGATTATTATAGACAGTGATGGGACAATGGGGATTATTATAGACAGTGATGAGACAATAAAGATTATTATAGACAGTGATGGGACAATGGGGATTATTATAGACAGTGATGGGACAATGGGGATTATTATAGACAGTGATGAGACAATGGGGATTATTATAGACAGTGATGGGATAATGGGGATTATTATAGACAGTGATGGGTCAATGGGGATTATTATAGACAGTGATGAGACAATGGGGATTATTATAGACAGTGATGGGACAATGGGGATTATTATAGACAGTGATGGGACAATGGGGATTAATATAGACAGTGATGAGACAATGGGGATTATTATAGACAGTGATGAGACAATGAGGATTATTATAGACAGTGAGGGACAATAAGGGGATTATTATATACAGTGATGGGACTATGGGGATTATTACAGACAGTGATGAGACAATGGGGATTATTACAGACAGTGATGAGACAATGGGGATTACAAAAACAGTGATGAGACAATGGGGATTATTATAGACAGTGATGAGACAATGAGGATTATTATAGACAGTGAGGGACAATAAGGGGATTATTATATACAGTGATGAGACAATGGGATTATTATCGACAGTGATGAGTCAATGGGGATTATTATAGATAGTGATGAGATAATGAGGATTTTTATAGACAGTGATGGGACTATGGGAATTATTAAAGACAGTGATGAGACAATGGGGATTATTATAGACAGTGATGAGACAATGGGGATTATTATAGACAGTGATGAGACAATGAGGATTATTATAGACAGTGACGGATAATGGGGATTATTATAGAGAATGATGAGACATTGGGGATTATTATAGTCAGTGATGGGACAATGAGATTTATGATAGACAGTGAGGGACAATAAGGGGATTATTATATACAGTGATGAGACAATGGGGATTATTATAGACAGTGATGAGACAATGGGGATTATTATAGATAGTGATGAGACAATGGGGATTATTTTCGATAGTGATGAGACAATGAGGATTATTATATACAGT
The DNA here is from genome assembly GCF_044704955.1 of Pristiophorus japonicus. Classification (NCBI taxonomy): domain Eukaryota; kingdom Metazoa; phylum Chordata; class Chondrichthyes; family Pristiophoridae; genus Pristiophorus; species Pristiophorus japonicus. Next base: position 1,271,844 of record NW_027251113.1, read on the forward strand.
GATGAGACAATGGGGATTATTATAGACAGTGATGAGACAATGGGGATTATTATAGACAGTGATGAGACAATGGGGATTATTAGAGACAGTGAGGGACAATGGGGATTATTATAGAGAATGATGAGACAATGGGGATTATTATAGACAGTGATGGGACAATGGGGATTATTATAGACAGTGATGAGACAATGGGGATTATTATAGACAGTGATGGGACAATGTGGATTATTATAGACAGTGAAGGGACAATGAGGATTATTATAGACAGTGATGAGACAATGGGGATTATTATAGAGAATGATGGGACAATGGGCATTATTATAGACAGTGAGGGACAATGGGGATTATTATAGACAGTGATGAGACAGTGGGGATTATTATAGACAGTGAGGGACAATGGGGATTATTATAGACAGTGATGAGACAATGGGGATTATTATAGACAGTGATGAGACAATGAGGATAATTATAGACAGTTTTGAGACAATGAGGATTATTAAAGACACGGATGAGACAATGGGGATTATTGTATACAGTGATGGGACAATGTGGGATTATTATAGACAGTGAGGAGACAATGAGGATTATTATAGACAGTGATGAGACAATGGGGATTATTATAGACAGTGATGAGACAATGGGGATTATTATATGCAGTGATGGGACAATGGGGATTATTATAGGCAGTGAAGAGACAATGGGGATTATTATAGACAGTAATGAGACAATGGGGATTATTAGAGACAGTGATGAGACAATGAGGATTATTATAGACAGTGATGAGACAATGGGGATTATTATAGACAGTGAGGGACAATGGGGATTATTATAGACAGTGATGGGACAATGGGGATTATTAGAGACAGTGATGGGACAAAGGGGATTATTATAGACAGTGATGTGACAATGGCGATTATTAGAGACAGTGGAAACAATGGGGATTATTATTGACAGTGATGAGACAATGAGGATTATTATAGACAGTGATGGGACAATGGGGATTATTAAAGACAGTGAGGGGCAATGGGGATTATGATCGACAGTGATGAGACAATGGGGATTATTATAGACAGTGATGAGACAATGAGGATTATTAAAGACAGTGAGGGACAGTGGGGATTATTATTGACAGTGAGGGACAATGGGGATTATTATCGACAGTGATGAGACAATGGGGATTATTTTAGACAGTGATGGGACAATGTGGATTATTATAGACAGTGATGAGACAATGGGGATTATTATAGACAGTGATGGGACAATGGGGATTATTAGAGACAGTGATGGGACAAAGGGGATTATTATAGACAGTGATGGGATAATGGGGATTATTATAGACAGTGATGAGACAATGGGGATTATTATATACAGTGATGGGACAATGGGGATTATTATAGGCAGTGAAGAGACAATGGGGATTATTATAGACAGTAATGAGACAATGGGGATTATTATAGATAGTGATGAGACAATGAGGATTATTATAGACAGTGATGAGACAATGGGGATTATTATAGACAGTGAGGGACAATGGGGATTATTATAGACAGTGAGGGACAATAAGGGGATTATTATATACAGTGATGAGACAATGGGGATTATTATCGACAGTGATGAGACAATGGGGATTATTATACACAGTGATGAGACAATGAGGATTATTATAGACAGTGAGGGACAATAACGGGATTATTATATACAGTGATGAGACAATGGGGATTATTATAGACAGTGATGAGACAATGGGGATTACAAAAACAGTGATGAGACAATGGGGATTATTATAGACAGTGATGAGACAATGAGGATTATTATAGACAGTGATGAGACAATAAGGGGATTATTTTATACACTGATGAGACAATGGGATTATTATAGACAGTGATGAGTCAATGGGGATTATTATAGATAGTGATGAGATAATGAGGACTTTTATAGACAGTGATGGGACTATGGGGATTATTACAGACAGTGATGAGACAATGGAGATTATTACAGACAGTGATGAGACAATGGGGATTATTATAGACAGTGATGAGACAATGAGGATTAGTATAGACAGTGATGGGACAATGGGGATTATTATAGACAGTGAAGGGACAATTAGGATTATTATAGACAGTGATGAGACAATGGGGATTATTATAGACAATGATGGGACAATGGGCATTATTATAGACAGTGATGAGTCAATGGGGATTATTATAGACAGTGATGAGATAGTGATGTTATTATAGACAGTGATGAGACAATGGGGATTATTATAGACAGTGAGGGACAATGGGGATTATTATAGACAGTGAGGGACAATAAGGGGATTATTATATACAGTGATGAGACAATGGGGATTATTATCGGCAGTGATGAGACAATGGGGATTATTATACACAGTGATGAGACAATGGGGATTATTATCGACAGTGATGCGACAATGAGGATTATTATAGACAGTGAGGGACAATAACGGGATTATTATATACAGTGATGAGACAATGGGGATTATTATAGACAGTGATGAGACAATGGGGATTACAAAAACAGTGATGAGACAATGGGGATTATTATAGACAGTGATGAGACAATGAGGATTATTATGGACAGTGAGGGACAATAAGGGGATTATTATATACAGTGATGAAACAATGGGATTATTATAGAAAGTGATGAGTCAATGGGGATTATTATAGATAGTGATGAAATAATGAGGATTTTTATAGACAGTGATGGGACTATGGGGATTATTACAGACAGTGATGAGACAATGGGGATTATTTTTGACAGTGATGAGACAATGGGGATTATTATAGACAGTGATGAGACAATGAGGATTATTATAGACAGTAGGGATAATGGGGATTATTATAGTGAATGATGAGACATTGGGGATTATTATAGACAGTGATGGGACAATGAGGATTATTATAGACAGTGATGAGACAATGAGGATTATTATAGACAGTGAGGGAAAATAAGGGGATTATTATATACAGTGATGAGACAATGGGGATTATTATAGACAGTGATGGGACAATGGGCATTATTATAGAAATTGAGCGACAATTGGGATTATTATAGACAGTGATGAGACAATGAGGGATTATTCTAGACAGTAAGGGACAATAGGGATTATTATAGACAGTGATGAGTCAATGCGGATTATTATAGACAGTGATGGGACAATGGGGATTATTATAGACAGGGATGAGACAATGGGGATTATTATAGACAGTGATGAGACAATGAGGATTATTATAGACAGTGATGAGACAATGGGGATTATTATAGACAGTGATGAGACAATGGGGATTATTATAGACAGTGAGGGACAACGGGGATTATTATATACAGTGATGAGACAATGGGGATTATTATAGACAGTGATGAGACAATGGGGATTATTATAGACAGTGATGAGAGAATGAGGATTATTATCGACAGTGATGGGACAATTGGGATTATTACAGACAGTGATGAGACAATGGGGATTACAAAAACAGTGATGAGACAATGGGGATTATTATAGACAGTGATGAGACAATGAGGATTATTATAGACAGTGAGGGACAATAAGGGGATTATTATATACAGTGATGAGACAATGGGATTATTATAGACAGTGATCAGTCAATGGGGATTATTATAGATAGTGATGAGATAATGAGGATTTTTATAGACAGTGATGGGACTATGGGGATTATTACAGACAGTGATGAGACAATGGGGATTATTGTAGACAGTGATGAGACAATGGGGATTATTATAGACAGTGATGAGACAATGAGGATTATTATAGACAGTGAGGGATAATGGGGATTATAATAGAGAATGATGAGACATTGGGGATTATTATAGACAGTGATGGGACAATGAGGATTATTATCGACAGTGATGGGACAACGGGGATTATTATAGACTGTGATGGGACAATGGGGATTATTATAGACAGTGATGAGACAATGGGGATTAATATAGACAGTGATGAGACAATGGGGATTATTATACACAGTGAGGGACAATGGGGATTATTATAGACAGTGAGGGACAATAAGGGGATTGTTATATACAGTGATGAGACAATGGGGATTATTATCGACAGTGATGAGACAATGGGGATTATTATAGATAGTGATGAGACAATGGGGATTATTTTCGATAGTGATGAGACAATGAGGATTATTATATACAGTGATGAGACAATGGGGATTATTATAGACAGTGATGAGACAATGGGGATTATTATAGACAGTGATGAGACAATGGGGATTATTAGAGACAGTGAGGGACAATGGGGATTATTATAGAGAATGATGAGACAATGGGGATTATTATAGACCGTGATGAGACAATGAGGATTATTATAGACAGTGATGGGACAATGGGGATTATTATAGACAGTGAAGGGACAATGAGGATTATTATAGACAGTGATGAGACAATGGGGATTATTATAGACAGTGATGGGACAATGGGCATTATTATAGACAGTGATGAGACAATGGGGATTATTATAGACAGTGATGAGATAGTGATGTTATTATAGACAGTGATGAGACAATGGGGATTATTATAGACAGTGAGGGACAATGGGGATTATTATAGACAGTGAGGGACAATAAGGGGATTGTTATATACAGTGATGAGACAATGGGGATTATTATCGACAGTGATGAGACAATGGGGATTATTATACACAGTGATGAGACAATGGGGATTATTATCGACAGTGATGAGACAATGAGGATTATTATAGACAGTGAGGGACAATAACGGGATTATTATATACAGTGATGAGACAATGGGGATTATTATAGACAGTGATGAGACAATGGGGATTATTATAGACAGTGATGGGACAATGAGGATTATTATAGACAGTGATGAGACAATGGGGATTATTATAGACAGTGATGGGACAATAGGGATTATTATAGACAGTGAGGGACAATTGGGATTATTATAGATAGTGATGAGACAATGAGGGATTATTATAGACAGTGAGGGACAATGGGGATTATTATAGACAGTGATTGGACAATGGGGATTATTATAGACAGTGATGGGACAATGGGGACTATTATAGACAGTGATGAGACAATGGGGATTATTATATACAGTGATGGGAAAATGGGGATTATTATAGACAGTGATGGGACAATGGGGATTATGATAGACAGTGATGATACAATGGGAATTATTATAGACAGTGATGGGACAATGAGGATTATTATAGACAGTGATGGGACAATGGGGATTATTATAGACAGTGATGGGACAATGGGGATTATTATAGACAGTGATGAGACAATGGGGATTATTATAGACAGTGAGGGACAATGGGGATTATTATAGACAGTGATGTGACAATGGGGATTATTATAGACAGTGATGGTACAATGAAGATTATTATAGACAGTGATGGGACAATGGGAATTATTATAGACAGTGATGTGACAATGGGGATTATTATAGACAGTGATGGTACAATGAAGATTATTATAGACAGTGATGGGACAATGGGGATTATTATAGACAGTGAGGGACAATGGGAATTATTATAGAGAGTGATGAGACAATGGGGATTATTATAGACAGTGATGAGACAATGAGGATTATTATAGACAATGATGAGACAATGGGGATTATTATATACAGTGATGGGACAATGGGGATTATTATAGACAGTGAAGAGACTATGGGGATTATTATAGACAGTGATGTGACAATGGGGATTATTATAGACAGTGAGGGACAATGGGGATGATTATAGTCAGTGATGAGACAATGGGGATTATTATAGACAGTGATGAGACAATGGGGATAATTTTAGACAGTGTTGAGACAATGGGGATTATTATAGACAGTGATGGGACAATGGGGATAATTATAGACAGTGATGGGACAATGGCGATTATTATAGACAGTGATGGGACAATGGGGATTATTATAGACAGTGATGGGACAATTGGGATTATTATAGACAGTGAGGGACAATGGGGATTATGATAGACAGTGAGGGACAATGGGGATTATTATAGACAGTGATGGGACAATGGGGATTATTACAGACAGTGATGGGACAGTGAGGATTATTTTAGACAATGATGGGACAATGGGGAGTATTATAGACAGTGAGGGAGAATGGGGATTATTATCGACAGTGATGAGACAATGGGGATTATTATAGACAGTGATGAGACAATGAGGATTATTATAGACAGTGATGAGACAATGGGGATTATTATATACCGTGATGGGACAATGGGGATTATTATAGACAGTGAAGAGACAATGGGGATTATTATAGACAGTGATGAGACAATGAGGATTATTATAGACAGTGATGGGACAATGAGGATTATTATAGACAGTGATGGGACAATGGGGATTATTATAGACAGTGATGAGACAATGGGGATTATTATAGACAGTGATGAGACAATGAGGATTGTTACAGACAGTGATGAGACAATGGGTATTATTATAGACAGTGATGAGACAATGGGGATTATTATAGACAGTGATGAGACAATGGGGATTATTATAGAGAGTGAGGGACAATGGGGATTATTATAGAGAAAGATGAGACAATGGGGATTATTATAGGCAGTGATGGGACAATGGGGAATATTATAGACAGTGATGAGACAATGAGGATTATTATAGACAGTGATGGGACAATGGGGATTATTATAGACAGTGAAGGGACAATGAGGATTATTATAGACAGTGATGGGACAATGGGGATGATTATAGACAATGATGGGACAATGGGGATTATTATAGACAGTGATGAGACAATGGGGATTAATATAGACAGTGATGAGACAATAATGTTATTATAGACAGTGATGAGACAAAGGGGATTATTATAGACAGTGAGGGACAATGGTGATTATTATAGACAGTGAGGGACAATAAGGGGATTATTACATACAGTGATGAGACAATGGGGATTATTATAGACAGTGATGAGACAATGGGGATTATTATAGACAGTGATGAGACAATGGGGATTATTATCGACAGTGATGAGACAATGAGGATTATTATAGACAGTGAGGGACAATAAGGGGATTATTATATACAGTGATGAGACAATGGGGATTATTATGGACAGTGATGAGACAATGGGGATTATTATCGACAGTGATGGGACAATGGGGATTATTATAGACAGTGAGGGACAATGGGGATTATTATAGACAGTGATGGGACAATGAGGATTATTATAGACAGTGATGAGACAATGGGTATTATTATAGACAGTGATGGGACAATGGGCATTATTATAGAAATTGATGGACAATTGGGATTATTATAGACAGTGATGAGACAAAGAGGGATTATTCTAGACAGTAAGGGACAATAGGGATTATTATAGACAGTGATGAGACAATGGGGATTATTATAGACAGTGATGGGACAATGGGGATTATTCTAGACAGTAAGGGACAATAGGGATTATTATAGACAGTGATGAAACAATGAGGATTATTATAGACAGTGATGAGACAATGGGGATTATTATAGACAGTGATGAGACAATGGGGATTATTATAGACAGTGAGGGACAACGAGGATTATTATATACAGTGATGGGACAATGGGGATTATTATAGACAGTGATGAGTCAATGGGAATTATTATAGACAGTGATGAGACAATGGGGATTATTGTAGACAGTGATGGGACAATGTGGATTATTATAGACAATGATGGGACAATGGGGATTATTATATACAGTGATGAGACAATGGGGATTATTATAGACAGTGATGAGACAATGGGGATTATTATAGACAGTGATGGGACAATGAGGATTATTATAGACAATGATGGGACAATGGGGATTATTATATACAGTGATGAGACAATGGGGATTATTATAGACAGTGATGGGACAATGGGGATTATTATAGACAGTGATGGGACAATGAGGATTATTATAGACAGTGATGGGACAATGGGGATTATTATAGACAGTGATGAGACAATGGGGATTATTATAGACAGTGATGGGACAATGTTGATTATTATAGACAGTGATGGGACAATGGGGATTATTATAGACAGTGATGGGACAATGAGGATTATTATAGACAGTGATGGGACAATGAGGATTATTATAGACAGTGATGAGACAATGGGGATTATTATCGACAGTGATGGGACAATGGGGATTATTATAGACAGTGAGGGGCAATGGGGATTATTATAGACAGTGATGAGACAATGGGGATTATTATAGACAGTGATGGGACAATGGGGATTATTATAGACAGTGATGGGACAATGGGGATTATTATAGACAGTGATGAGACAATGGGAATTATTATAGACAGTGATGAGACAATAAAGATTATTATAGACAGTGATGGGACAATGGGGATTATTATAGACAGTGATGGGACAAGGGGATTATTATAGACAGTGATGAGACAATGGGGATTATTATAGACAGTGATGAGACAATGGGGATTATTATAGACAGTGGTGGGACAATGGGGATTATTATAGACAGTGATGGGATAATGGGGCATTATTATAGACAGTGATGGGTCAATGGGGATTATTATGGACAGTGATGAGACAATATGATTATTATAGACAGTGATGGGACAATGGGGATTATTATAGACAGTGATGGGACAATGGGGATTATTATAGACAGTGATGGGACAACGGGGATTATTATAGACAGTGATGGGACAATAGGGATTATTATAGACAGTGATGGGACAATGGGGATTATTATAGACAGTGATGGGACAATGGGGATTATTATAGACAGTGATGGGACAATGAGGATTATTATAGACAGTGATGGGACAATGAGGATTATTATAGACAGTGATGAGACAATGGGGATTATTATCGACAGTGATGGGACAATGGGGATTATTATAGACAGTGAGGGGCAATGGGGATTATGATAGACAGTGATGAGACAATGGGGATTATTATAGACAGTGATGGGACAATGGGGATTGTTATAGACAGTGATGGGTCAATGGGGATTATTATACGCAGTGATGGGACAATGGGGATTATTACAGACAGTGATGGGACAATGGGGATTATTTTAGACAGTGATGGGTCAATGGCGATTATTTTCGACAGTGATGAGACAATGGGGATTATTATAGACAGTGATGGGACAATGGGGATTAATATAGACAGTGATGAGACAATGGGGATTATTATAGACAGTGATGGGACAATGGGGATTATTATAGACAGTGATGAGACAATGGGGATTATTATAGACAGAGATGGGACAATGAGGATTATTATAGAGAGCGATGGGACAATGGGGATTATTATAGACAGTGATGAGACAATGGGGATTATTATAGCAGTGGTGAGACAATGGGGATTATTATAGACAGTGATGGGACAATGGGGATTATTATAGACAGTGATGGGACAATGGGGATTATTATAGACAGTGATGGGACAATGGGGATTATTATAGACAGTGATGGGACAACGGGGATTATTTTTGACAGTGATGGGACAATAGGGATTATTATAGACAGTGATGGGATAATGGGGATTATTATAGACAGTGATGGGACAATGGGGATTATTATAGACAGTGATGGGACAATGGGGATTATTATAGACAGTGATGAGACAATGGGAATTATTATAGACAGTGATGAGACAATAAAGATTATTATAGGCAGTGATGGGACAATGGGGATTATTATAGACAGTGATGGGACAAGAGGATTATTATAGACAGTGATGAGTCAATGGGGATTATTATAGACAGTGATGAGACAATGGGGATTATTATAGACAGTGGTGGGACAATGGGGATTATTATAGACAGTGATGGGATAATGGGGCATTATTATAGACAGTGATGGGTCAATGGGGATTATTATGGACAGTGATGAGACAATGGGGATTATTATAGACAGTGATGGGACAATGGGGATTATTATAGACAGTGATGGGACAATGGGGATTATTATAGACAGTGATGGGACAACGGGGATTATTATAGACAGTGATGGGACAATAGGGATTAATATAGACAGTGATGGGATAATGGGGATTATTATAGACAGTGATGGGTCAATGGGGATTATTATAGACAGTGATGAGAGAATAAAGATTATTATAGACAGTGATGGAACAATGGGGATTATTATAGACAGTGATGGGACAATGGGGATTATTATAGAAAGTGATGAGACAATGGGGATTATTATAGACAGTGATGAGACAATGGGGATTGTTATAGACAGTGGTGGACAATGGGGATTATTATAGACAGTGATGGGATAATGGGGATTATTATAGACAGTGATGGGTCAATGGGGATTATTATAGACAGTGATGAGACAATGGGGATTATTATAGCAGTGATGAGACAATGGGGATTATTATAGACAGTGATGGGACAATGAGGATTATTATATACAATGATGGGACAATGGGGATTATTATATACAGTGATGAGACAATGGGGATTATTATAGACAGTGATGGGACAAAGGGGATTATTATAGACAGTGATGGGTCAATGGGGATTATTATAGACAGTAATGGGACAATGAGGATTATTATAGACAGTGATGGGACAATTGGGATTATTATAGACAGTGAGGGACAATGGGGATTATGATAGACAGTGAGGGACAATGGGGATTATTATAGACAGTGATGGGACAATGGGGATTATTACAGACAGTGATGGGACAGTGAGGATTATTTTAGACAACGATGGGACAATGGGGAGTATTATAGACAGTGAGGGAGAATGGGGATTATTATCGACAGTGATGAGACAATGGGGATTATTATAGACAGTGATGAGACAATGAGGATTATTATAGACAGTGATGAGACAATGGGGATTATTATATACCGTGATGGGACAATGGGGATTATTATAGACAGTGAAGAGACAATGGGGATTATTATAGACAGTGATGAGACAATGAGGATTATTATAGACAGTGATGGGACAATGAGGATTATTATAGACAGTGATGGGACAATGGGGATTATTATAGACAGTGATGAGACAATGGGGATTATTATAGACAGTGATGAGACAATGAGGATTGTTACAGACAGTGATGAGACAATGGGTATTATTATAGACAGTGATGAGACAATGGGGATTATTATAGACAGTGATGAGACAATGGGGATTATTATAGAGAGTGAGGGACAATGGGGATTATTATAGAGAAAGATGAGACAATGGGGATTATTATAGGCAGTGATGGGACAATGGGGAATATTATAGACAGTGATGAGACAATGAGGATTATTATAGACAGTGATGGGACAATGGGGATTATTATAGACAGTGAAGGGACAATAAGGATTATTATAGACAGTGATGGGACAATGGGGATGATTATAGACAATGATGGGACAATGGGGATTATTATAGACAGTGATGAGACAATGGGGATTAATATAGACAGTGATGAGACAATAATGTTATTATAGACAGTGATGAGACAAAGGGGATTATTATAGACAGTGAGGGACAATGGTGATTATTATAGACAGTGAGGGACAATAAGGGGATTATTACATACAGTGATGAGACAATGGGGATTATTATAGAGAGTGATGAGACAATGGGGATTATTATAGACAGTGATGAGACAATCGGGATTATTATCGACAGTGATGAGACAATGAGGATTATTATAGACAGTGAGGGACAATAAGGGGATTATTATATACAGTGATGAGACAATGGGGATTATTATGGACAGTGATGAGACAATGGGGATTATTATAGACAGTGATGGGACAATGGGGATTATTATAGACAGTGAGGGACAATGGGGATTATTATAGACAGTGATGGGACAATGAGGATTATTATAGACAGTGATGAGACAATGGGTATTATTATAGACAGTGATGGGACAATGGGCATTATTATAGAAATTGATGGACAATTGGGATTATTATAGACAGTGATGAGACAAAGAGGGATTATTCTAGACAGTAAGGGACAATAGGGATTATTATAGACAGTGATGAGACAATGGGGATTATTATAGACAGTGATGGGACAATGGGGATTATTCTAGACAGTAAGGGACAATAGAGATTATTATAGACAGTGATGAAACAATGAGGATTATTATAGACAGTGATGAGACAATGGGGATTATTATAGACAGTGATGAGACAATGGGGATTATTATAGACAGTGAGGGACAACGAGGATTATTATATACAGTGATGGGACAATGGGGATTATTATAGACAGTGATGAGTCAATGGGAATTATTATAGACAGTGATGAGACAATGGGGATTATTGTAGACAGTGATGGGACAATGTGGATTATTATAGACAATGATGGGACAATGGGGATTATTATATACAGTGATGAGACAATGGGGATTATTATAGACAGTGATGAGACAATGGGGATTATTATAGACAGTGATGGGACAATGAGGATTATTATAGACAATGATGGGACAATGGGGATTATTATATACAGTGATGAGACAATGGGGATTATTATAGACAGTGATGGGACAATGGGGATTATTATAGACAGTGATGGGACAATGGGGATTATTATAGACAGTGATGGGACAATGAGGATTATTATAGACAGTGATGGGACAATGGGGATTATTATAGACAGTGATGAGACAATGGGGATTATTATAGACAGTGATGGGACAATGTTGATTATTATAGACAGTGATGGGACAATGGGGATTATTATAGACAGTGATGGGACAATGGGGATTATTATAGACAGTGATGGGACAATGAGGATTATTATAGACAGTGATGGGACAATGAGGATTATTATAGACAGTGATGAGACAATGGGGATTATTATCGACAGTGATGGGACAATGGGGATTATTATAGACAGTGAGGGGCAATGGGGATTATTATAGACATTGATGAGACAATGGGGATTATTATAGACAGTGATGGGACAATGGGGATTGTTATAGACAGTGATGGGTCAATGGGGATTATTATACGCAGTGATGGGACAATGGGAATTATTACAGACAGTGATGGGACAATGGGGATTATTTTAGACAGTGATGGGTCAATGGCGATTATTATAGACAGTGATGGGACAATGAGGATTATTATAGACAGTGATGGGACAATGAGGATTATTATAGACAGTGATGAGACAATGGGGATTATTATCGACAGTGATGGGACAATGGGGATTATTATAGACAGTGAGGGGCAATGGGGATTATTATAGACATTGATGAGACAATGGGGATTATTATAGACAGTGATGGGACAATGGGGATTGTTATAGACAGTGATGGGTCAATGGGGATTATTATACGCAGTGATGGGACAATGGGAATTATTACAGACAGTGATGGGACAATGGGGATTATTTTAGACAGTGATGGGTCAATGGCGATTATTTATGACAGTGATGAGACAATGGGGATTATTATAGACAGTGATGGGACAATGGGGATTAATATAGACAGTGATGAGACAATGGGGATTATTATAGACAGTGATGGGACAATGGGGATTATTATAGACAGTGATGAGACAATGGGGATTATTATAGACAGAGATGGGACAATGAGGATTATTATAGAGAGCGATGGGACAATGGGGATTATTATAGACAGTGATGAGACAATGGGGATTATTATAGCAGTGGTGAGACAATGGGGATTATTATAGACAGTGATGGGACAATGGGGATTATTATAGACAGTGATGGGACAATGTGGATTATTATAGACAGTGATGGGACAATGGGGATTATTATAGACAGTGATGGGACAACGGGGATTATTTTTGACAGTGATGGGACAATAGGGATTATTATAGACAGTGATGGGATAATGGGGATTATTATAGACAGTGATGGCACAATGGGGATTATTATAGACAGTGATGGGACAATGGGGATTATTATAGACAGTGATGAGACAATGGGAATTATTATAGACAGTGATGAGACAATAAAGATTATTATAGACAGTGATGGGACAATGGGGATTATTATAGACAGTGATGGGACAAGGGGATTATTATAGACAGTGATGAGACAATGGGGATTATTATAGACAGTGATGAGACAATGGGGATTATTATAGACAGTGGTGGGACAATGGGGATTATTATAGACAGTGATGGGATAATGGGGCATTATTATAGACAGTGATGGGTCAATGGGGATTATTATGGACAGTGATGAGACAATGGGGATTATTATAGACAGTGATGGGACAATGGGGATTATTATAGACAGTGATGGGACAATGGGGATTATTATAGACAGTGATGGGACAACGGGGATTATTATAGACAGTGATGGGACAATAGGGATTATTATAGACAGTGATGGGACAATGGGGATTATTATAGACAGTGATGGGACAATGGGGATTATTATAGACAGTGATGGGACAATGGGGATTATTATAGACAGTGATGGGACAATGGGGATTATTATAGACAGTGATGGGACAATGGAGATTATTATAGACAGTGATGAGACAATGGGGATTATTATAGACAGTGATGGGACAATGGGGATTATTATAGACAGTGATGGGACAATGGGGATTATTATAGACAGTGATGGGACAATGAGGATTATTATAGACAGTGATGGGACAATGGGGATTATTATATACAGTGATGAGACAATGGGGATTATTATGGACAGTGATGAGACAATGGGGATTATTATAGACAGTGATGGGACAATGGGGATTATTATAGACAGTGAGGGACAATGGGGATTATTATAGACAGTGATGGGACAATGAGGATTATTATAGACAGTGAGGGACAATAAGGGGATTATTATATACAGTGATGAGACAATGGGGATTATTATGGACAGTGATGAGACAATGGGGATTATTATAGACAGTGATGGGACAATGGGGATTATTATAGACAGTGAGGGACAATGGGGATTATTATAGACAGTGATGGGACAATGAGGATTATTATAGACAGTGATGAGACAATGGGTATTATTATAGACAGTGATGGGACAATGGGCATTATTATAGAAATTGATGGACAATTGGGATTATTATAGACAGTGATGAGACAAAGAGGGATTATTCTAGACAGTAAGGGACAATAGGGATTATTATAGACAGTGATGAGACAATGGGGATTATTATAGACAGTGATGGGACAATGGGGATTATTCTAGACAGTAAGGGACAATAGGGATTATTATAGACAGTGATGAAACAATGAGGATTATTATAGACAGTGATGAGACAATGGGGATTATTATAGACAGTGATGAGACAATGGGGATTATTATAGACAGTGAGGGACAACGAGGATTATTATATACAGTGATGGGACAATGGGGATTATTATAGACAGTGATGAGTCAATGGGAATTATTATAGACAGTGATGAGACAATGGGGATTATTGTAGACAGTGATGGGACAATGTGGATTATTATAGACAATGATGGGACAATGGGGATTATTATATACAGTGATGAGACAATGGGGATTATTATAGACAGTGATGAGACAATGAGGATTATTATAGACAGAGATGGGACAATGAGGATTATTATAGAGAGCGATGGGACAATGGGGATTATTATAGACAGTGATGAGACAATGGGGATTATTATAGCAGTGGTGAGACAATGGGGATTATTATAGACAGTGATGGGACAATGGGGATTATTATAGACAGTGATGGGACAATGGGGATTATTATAGACAGTGATGGGACAATGGGGATTATTATAGACAGTGATGGGACAACGGGGATTATTTTTGACAGTGATGGGACAATAGGGATTATTATAGACAGTGATGGGATAATGGGGATTATTATAGACAGTGATGGGACAATGGGGATTATTATAGACAGTGATGGGACAATGGGGATTATTATAGACAGTGATGAGACAATGGGAATTATTATAGACAGTGATGAGACAATAAAGATTATTATAGACAGTGATGGGACAATGGGGATTATTATAGACAGTGATGGGACAAGGGGATTATTATAGACAGTGATGAGACAATGGGGATTATTATAGACAGTGATGAGACAATGGGGATTATTATAGACAGTGGTGGGACAATGGGGATTATTATAGACAGTGATGGGATAATGGGGCATTATTATAGACAGTGATGGGTCAATGGGGATTATTATGGACAGTGATGAGACAATGGGGATTATTATAGACAGTGATGGGACAATGGGGATTATTATAGACAGTGATGGGACAATGGGGATTATTATAGACAGTAATGGGACAACGGGGATTATTATAGACAGTGATGGGACAATAGGGATTATTATAGACAGTGATGGGACAATGGGGATTATTATAGACAGTGATGGGACAATGGGGATTATTATAGACAGTGATGGGACAATGAGGATTATTATAGACAGTGATGGGACAATGAGGATTATTATAGACAGTGATGAGACAATGGGGATTATTATCGACAGTGATGGGACAATGGGGATTATTATAGACAGTGAGGGGCAATGGGGATTATTATAGACAGTGATGAGACAATGGGGATTATTATAGACAGTGATGGGACAATGGGGATTGTTATAGACAGTGATGGGTCAATGGGGATTATTATACGCAGTGATGGGACAATGGGGATTATTACAGACAGTGATGGGACAATGGGGATTATTTTAGACAGTGATGGGTCAATGGCGATTATTTTCGACAGTGATGAGACAATGGGGATTATTATAGACAGTGATGGGACAATGGGGATTAATATAGACAGTGATGAGACAATGGGGATTATTATAGACAGTGATGGGACAATGGGGATTATTATAGACAGTGATGAGACAATGGGGATTATTATAGACAGAGATGGGACAATGAGGATTATTATAGAGAGCGATGGGACAATGGGGATTATTATAGACAGTGATGAGACAATGGGGATTATTATAGCAGTGGTGAGACAATGGGGATTATTATAGACAGTGATGGGACAATGGGGATTATTATAGACAGTGATGGGACAATGGGGATTATTATAGACAGTGATGGGACAATGGGGATTATTAAAGACAGTGATGGGACAACGGGGATTATTTTTGACAGTGATGGGACAATAGGGATTATTATAGACAGTGATGGGATAATGGGGATTATTATAGACAGTGATGGGACAATGGGGATTATTATAGACAGTGATGGGACAATGGGGATTATTATAGACAGTGATGAGACAATGGGAATTATTATAGACAGTGATGAGACAATAAAGATTATTATAGGCAGTGATGGGACAATGGGGATTATTATAGACAGTGATGGGACAAGAGGATTATTATAGACAGTGATGAGACAATGGGGATTATTATAGACAGTGATGAGACAATGGGGATTATTATAGACAGTGGTGGGACAATGGGGATTATTATAGACAGTGATGGGACAATGGGGCATTATTATAGACAGTGATGGGTCAATGGGGATTATTATGGACAGTGATGAGACAATGGGGATTATTATAGACAGTGATGGGACAATGGGGATTATTATAGACAGTGATGGGACAATGGGGATTATTATAGACAGTGATGGGACAACGGGGATTATTATAGACAGTGATGGGACAATAGGGATTAATATAGACAGTGATGGGATAATGGGGATTATTATAGACAGTGATGGGTCAATGGGGATTATTATAGACAGTGATGAGAGAATAAAGATTATTATAGACAGTGATGGAACAATGGGGATTATTATAGACAGTGATGGGACAATGGGGATTATTATAGAAAGTGATGAGACAATGGGGATTATTATAGACAGTGATGAGACAATGGGGATTGTTATAGACAGTGGTGGACAATGGGGATTATTATAGACAGTGATGGGATAATGGGGATTATTATAGACAGTGATGGGTCAATGGGGATTATTATAGACAGTGATGAGACAATGGGGATTATTATAGACAGAGATGGGACAATGAGGATTACTATAGACAGCGATGGGACAATGGGGATTATTATAGACAGTGATGAGACAATGGGGATTATTATAGCAGTGATGAGACAATGGGGATTATTATAGACAGTGATGGGACAATGAGGATTATTATAGACAATGATGGGACAATGGGGATTATTATATACAGTGATGAGACAATGGGGATTATTATAGACAGTGATGGGTCAATGGGGATTATTATAGACAGTAATGGGACAATGAGGATTATTATAGACAGTGATGGGACAATGGGGATTATTATAGACAGTGATGAGACAATGGGGATTATTATCGACAGTGATGGGACAATGGGGATTATTATAGACAGTGAGGGGCAATGGGGATTATTATAGACAGTGATGAGACAATGGGGATTATTATAGTCAGTGATTGGACAATGTGGATTATTACAGACAGTGATGGGACAATGGGGATTATTTTAGACAGTGATGGGTCAATGGGGATTATTTTCGACAGTGATGAGACAATGGGGATTATTATAGACAGTGATGGGACAATGGGGATTAATATAGACAGTGATGAGACAATGAGGATTATTGTAGACAGTGATGGGAAAATGGGGATTATTATAGACAGTGATGAGACAATGGGGATTATTATAGACAGAGATGGGACAATGAGGATTATTATAGACAGCGATGGGACAATGGGGATTATTATAGACAGTGATGAGACAATGGGGATTATTATAGCAGTGATGAGACAATGGGGATTATTATAGACAGTGATGGGACAATGAGGATTATTACAGACAATGATGGGACAATGGGGATTATTATATACAGTGATGAGACAATGGGGATTATTATAGACAGTGATGGGACAATGGGGATTATTATAGACAGTGATGGGTCAATGGGGATTATTATAGACAGTAATGGGACAATGAGGATTATTATAGACAGTGATGGGACAATGGGGATTATTATAGACAGTGATGAGACAATGGGGATTATTATCGACAGTGATGGGACAATGGGGATTATTATAGACAGTGAGGGGCAATGGGGATTATTATAGACAGTGATGAGACAATGGGGATTATTATAGTCAGTGATTGGACAATGTGGATTATTACAGACAGTGATGGGACAATTGGTATTATTACAGACAGTGATGGGACAATGCGGATTATTGTGACTGTGATGAGACAATGGGGATTATTATAGACAGTGATGAGACAATGGGGATTATTATAGACAGTGGTGGGACAATGGGGATTATTTAGACAGTGATGGGACAATGGGGATTATTATAGACAGAGATGGGACAGTGGGGATTAATATAGACAGTGATGGGACAATGACGATTATTATAGACAGTGATGGGACAATGGGGATTATTGTAGACATTGATGGGACAATGAGGATTATTATAGACAGTGATGGGACAATGGGGATTATTATAGACAATGATGAGACAATAAAGATTATTATAGACAGTGATGGGACAATGGGGATTATTATATACAGTGATGGCACAATGGGGATTATTATAGACAGTGATGAGACAATGGGGATTATTATAGACAGTGATGAGACAATGGGGATTATTATAGACAGTGGTGGGGCAATGGGGAATATTATAGACAGTGATGGGATAATGGGGATTATTATAAACAGTGATGGGTCAATGGGGATTATTATAGACAGTGATGAGACAATGGGGATTATTATAGACAGTGATGGGACAGTGGGGATTATTATAGACAGTGATGGGACAATGGGGATTATTATAGACAGTGATGAGACAATGGGGATTATTAATGACAGTGATGAGACAATGAGGATGATTATAGACAGTGATGGGACAATGGGGATTATTATAGACAGTGATGGGACAATGGGGATTATTATAGACAGTGATGGGACAATGGGGATTATTATAGACAGTGATGGGACAATGGAGATTATTATAGACAGTGATGAGACAATGGGGATTATTATAGACAGTGATGGGACAATGGGGATTATTATAGACAGTGATGGGACAATGGGGATTATTATAGACAGTGATGGGACAATGAGGATTATTATAGACAGTGATGGGACAATGGGGATTATTATATACAGTGATGAGACAATGGGGATTATTATGGACAGTGATGAGACAATGGGGATTATTATAGACAGAGATGGGACAATGAGGATTATTATAGAGAGCGATGGGACAATGGGGATTATTATAGACAGTGATGAGACAATGGGGATTATTATAGCAGTGGTGAGACAATGGGGATTATTATAGACAGTGATGGGACAATGGGGATTATTATAGACAGTGATGGGACAATGGGGATTATTATAGACAGTGATGGGACAATGGGGATTATTAAAGACAGTGATGGGACAACGGGGATTATTTTTGACAGTGATGGGACAATAGGGATTATTATAGACAGTGATGGGATAATGGGGATTATTATAGACAGTGATGGGACAATGGGGATTATTATAGACAGTGATGGGACAATGGGGATTATTATAGACAGTGATGAGACAATGGGAATTATTATAGACAGTGATGAGACAATAAAGATTATTATAGGCAGTGATGGGACAATGGGGATTATTATAGACAGTGATGGGACAAGAGGATTATTATAGACAGTGATGAGACAATGGGGATTATTATAGACAGTGATGAGACAATGGGGATTATTATAGACAGTGGTGGGACAATGGGGATTATTATAGACAGTGATGGGACAATGGGGCATTATTATAGACAGTGATGGGTCAATGGGGATTATTATGGACAGTGATGAGACAATGGGGATTATTATAGACAGTGATGGGACAATGGGGATTATTATAGACAGTGATGGGACAATGGGGATTATTATAGACAGTGATGGGACAACGGGGATTATTATAGACAGTGATGGGACAATAGGGATTAATATAGACAGTGATGGGATAATGGGGATTATTATAGACAGTGATGGGTCAATGGGGATTATTATAGACAGTGATGAGAGAATAAAGATTATTATAGACAGTGATGGAACAATGGGGATTATTATAGACAGTGATGGGACAATGGGGATTATTATAGAAAGTGATGAGACAATGGGGATTATTATAGACAGTGATGAGACAATGGGGATTGTTATAGACAGTGGTGGACAATGGGGATTATTATAGACAGTGATGGGATAATGGGGATTATTATAGACAGTGATGGGTCAATGGGGATTATTATAGACAGTGATGAGACAATGGGGATTATTATAGACAGAGATGGGACAATGAGGATTACTATAGACAGCGATGGGACAATGGGGATTATTATAGACAGTGATGAGACAATGGGGATTATTATAGCAGTGATGAGACAATGGGGATTATTATAGACAGTGATGGGACAATGAGGATTATTATAGACAATGATGGGACAATGGGGATTATTATATACAGTGATGAGACAATGGGGATTATTATAGACAGTGATGGGTCAATGGGGATTATTATAGACAGTAATGGGACAATGAGGATTATTATAGACAGTGATGGGACAATGGGGATTATTATAGACAGTGATGAGACAATGGGGATTATTATCGACAGTGATGGGACAATGGGGATTATTATAGACAGTGAGGGGCAATGGGGATTATTATAGACAGTGATGAGACAATGGGGATTATTATAGTCAGTGATTGGACAATGTGGATTATTACAGACAGTGATGGGACAATGGGGATTATTTTAGACAGTGATGGGTCAATGGGGATTATTTTCGACAGTGATGAGACAATGGGGATTATTATAGACAGTGATGGGACAATGGGGATTAATATAGACAGTGATGAGACAATGAGGATTATTGTAGACAGTGATGGGAAAATGGGGATTATTATAGACAGTGATGAGACAATGGGGATTATTATAGACAGAGATGGGACAATGAGGATTATTATAGACAGCGATGGGACAATGGGGATTATTATAGACAGTGATGAGACAATGGGGATTATTATAGCAGTGATGAGACAATGGGGATTATTATAGACAGTGATGGGACAATGAGGATTATTACAGACAATGATGGGACAATGGGGATTATTATATACAGTGATGAGACAATGGGGATTATTATAGACAGTGATGGGACAATGGGGATTATTATAGACAGTGATGGGTCAATGGGGATTATTATAGACAGTAATGGGACAATGAGGATTATTATAGACAGTGATGGGACAATGGGGATTATTATAGACAGTGATGAGACAATGGGGATTATTATCGACAGTGATGGGACAATGGGGATTATTATAGACAGTGAGGGGCAATGGGGATTATTATAGACAGTGATGAGACAATGGGGATTATTATAGTCAGTGATTGGACAATGTGGATTATTACAGACAGTGATGGGACAATTGGTATTATTACAGACAGTGATGGGACAATGCGGATTATTGTGACTGTGATGAGACAATGGGGATTATTATAGACAGTGATGAGACAATGGGGATTATTATAGACAGTGGTGGGACAATGGGGATTATTTAGACAGTGATGGGACAATGGGGATTATTATAGACAGAGATGGGACAGTGGGGATTAATATAGACAGTGATGGGACAATGACGATTATTATAGACAGTGATGGGACAATGGGGATTATTGTAGACATTGATGGGACAATGAGGATTATTATAGACAGTGATGGGACAATGGGGATTATTATAGACAGTGATGAGACAATAAAGATTATTATAGACAGTGATGGGACAATGGGGATTATTATATACAGTGATGGCACAATGGGGATTATTATAGACAGTGATGAGACAATGGGGATTATTATAGACAGTGATGAGACAATGGGGATTATTATAGACAGTGGTGGGGCAATGGGGAATATTATAGACAGTGATGGGATAATGGGGATTATTATAAACAGTGATGGGTCAATGGGGATTATTATAGACAGTGATGAGACAATGGGGATTATTATAGACAGTGATGGGACAGTGGGGATTATTATAGACAGTGATGGGACAATGGGGATTATTATAGACAGTGATGAGACAATGGGGATTATTAATGACAGTGATGAGACAATGAGGATGATTATAGACAGTGATGGGACAATGGGGATTATTATAGACAGTGATGGGACAATGGGGATTATTATAGACAGTGATGGGACAATGGGGATTATTATAGACAGTGATGGGACAATGGAGATTATTATAGACAGTGATGAGACAATGGGGATTATTATAGACAGTGATGGGACAATGGGGATTATTATAGACAGTGATGGGACAATGGGGATTATTATAGACAGTGATGGGACAATGAGGATTATTATAGACAGTGATGGGACAATGGGGATTATTATATACAGTGATGAGACAATGGGGATTATTATGGACAGTGATGAGACAATGGGGATTATTATAGACAGTGATGGGACAATGGGGATTATTATAGACAGTGAGGGACAATGGGGATTATTATAGACAGTGATGGGACAATGAGGATTATTATAGACAGTGAGGGACAATAAGGGGATTATTATATACAGTGATGAGACAATGGGGATTATTATGGACAGTGATGAGACAATGGGGATTATTATAGACAGTGATGGGACAATGGGGATTATTATAGACAGTGAGGGACAATGGGGATTATTATAGACAGTGATGGGACAATGAGGATTATAATAGACAGTGATGAGACAATGGGTATTATTATAGACAGTGATGGGACAATGGGCATTATTATAGAAATTGATGGACAATTGGGATTATTATAGACAGTGATGAGACAAAGAGGGATTATTCTAGACAGTAAGGGACAATAGGGATTAATATAGACAGTGATGAGACAATGGGGATTATTATAGACAGTGATGGGACAATGGGGATTATTCTAGACAGTAAGGGACAATAGGGATTATTATAGACAGTGATGAAACAATGAGGATTATTATAGACAGTGATGAGACAATGGGGATTATTATAGACAGTGATGGGACAATGGAGATTATTCTAGACAGTAAGGGACAATAGGGATTATTATAGACAGTGATGAAACAATGAGGATTATTATAGACAGTGATGAGACAATGCGGATTATTATAGACAGTGATGGGACAATGGGGTTATTATAGACAGTGATGGGACAATAAGGATTATTATAGACAGTGATGGGACAATGAGGATTATTATAGACAGTGATGGGACAATGGGGATTATTATAGACAGTGATGGGACAATGGGGATTATTTTTGACAGTGATGGGACAATGGGGATTATTATAGACAGTGATGGGACAAAGGGGATTATTATAGACAGTGATGGGACAGTGAGGATTATTATAGACAGTGATGGGACAATGGGGATTATTATAGACAGTGATGGGACATTGGGGATTATTATAGACAGTGATGGGACAATGGGGATTATTATAGACAGTGAGGGACAATGGGGATTATTATAGTCAGTGATTGGACAATGGGGATTATGATAGACAGTGATGGGACAATGGGGATTATTATAGACAGTGATGGGACAATGGGGATTATTATAGACAGTGATGAGTCAATGGGTATTATTATAGACAGTGATGAGACAATGGGGATTATTGTAGACAGTGATGGGACAATGAGGATTATTATAGACAGTGATGAGACAATGGGGATTATTATAGACAGAGATGGGACAATGAGGATTACTATAGACAGAGATGGGACAATGGGGATTATTATAGACAGTGATGATACAATGGGGATTTTTATAGCAGTGATCAGACAATGGGGATTATTATTGACAGTGATGAGAGAATGGGGATTATTATAGACAGTGATGAGACAATGGGGATTATTATAGACAGTGGTGGGACAATGGGGATTATAAAAGACAGTGATGGGACAATGGGGATTATTTAGACAGTGATGGGACAGTGGGGTTTAATATAGACAGTGATGGGACAATGAGGATTATTATAGACAGTGATGGGACAATGGGGATTATTATAGACAGTGATGAGACAATAAAGATTATTATAGACAGTGATGGGACAATGGGGATTATTATAGACAGTGATGGGACAATGGGGATTATTATAGACAGTGATGAGACAATGGGGATTATTATAGACAGTGATGAGACAATGGGGATTATTATAGACAGTGATGGGATAATGGGGATTATTATAGACAGTGATGGGTCAATGGGGATTATTATAGACAGTGATGAGACAATGGCGATTATTATAGACAGTGATGGGACAATGGGGATTATTATAGACAGTGATGGGACAATGGGGATTATTATAGACAGTGATGAGACAATGGGGATTATTATAGACAGTGATGAGACAATGAGGATTATTATAGACAGTGATGGGACAATGGGGATTATTATAGACAGTGATGGGACTGGGGAATATTATAGACAGTGATGGGACAATGTGGATTATTATAGACAGTGATGGGACAATGGGGATTATTATAGACAGTGATGGGACAATGGAGATTATTATAGACAGTGATGAGACAATGGGGATTATTATAGACAGTGATGGGACAATGGGGATTATTATCGACAGTGATGGGTCAATGGGGATTATTATAGACAGTGATGGGACAGTGAGGATTATTATAGACAGTGATGGGACAATGGGGATTATTATAGACAGTGATGGGACATTGGGGATTATTATAGACAGTGATGGGACAATGGGGATTATTATAGACAGTGAGGGACAATGGGAATTATTATAGTCAGTGATTGGACAATGGGGATTATTATAGACAGTGATGGGACAGTGGGGATTATTATAGACAGTGATGGGTCAATAGGGATTATTATAGACAGTGATGAGACAATGGGGACTATTACAGACAGTGATGAGACAATCGGGATTATTATAGACAGTGATGGGACAATGGGGATTATTATAGACAGTGATGAGTCAATGGGTATTATTATAGACAGTGATGGGATAATGGGGATTATTATAGACAGTGATGGGTCAATGGGGATTATTATAGACAGTGATGAGACAATGGGGATTATTGTAGACAGTGATGGGACAATGGGGATTATTATAGACAGTGATGGGACAATGGGGATTATTATAGACAGTGATGAGACAATGGGGATTATTATAGACAGTGATGAGACAATGAGGATTATTATAGACAGTGATGGGACAATGGGGATTATTATAGACAGTGATGGGACAATGGGGATTATTATAGACAGTGATGGGACATTGGGGATTATTATAGACAGTGATGGGACAATGGGGATTATTATAGACAGTGATGGGACAATGGGGATTATTATAGACAGTGAGGGACAATGGGGATTATTATAGTCAGTGATTGGACAATGGGGATTATTATAGACAGTGATGGGACAATGGGGATTATTATAGACAGTGATGGGACAATGGGGATTATTATAGACAGTGATGAGTCAATGGGTATTATTATAGACAGTGATGAGACAATGGGGATTATTGTAGATAGTGATGGGACAATGAGGATTATTATAGACAGTGATGAGACAATGGGGATTATTATAGACAGAGATGGGACAATGAGGATTACTATAGACAGAGATGGGACAATGGGGATTATTATAGACAGTGATGATACAATGGGGATTTTTATAGCAGTGATCAGACAATGGGGATTATTATTGACAGTGATGAGAGAATGGGGATTATTATAGACAGTGATGAGACAATGGGGATTATTATAGACAGTGGTGGGACAATGGGGATTATAAAAGACAGTGATGGGACAATGGGGATTATTTAGACAGTGATGGGACAGTGGGGTTTAATATAGACAGTGATGGGACAATGAGGATTATTATAGACAGTGATGGGACAATGGGGAATATTATAGACAGTGATGAGACAATAAAGATTATTATAGACAGTGATGGGACAATGGGGATTATTATAGACAGTGATGGGACAATGGGGATTATTATAGACAGTGATGAGACAATGGGGATTATTATAGACAGTGATGAGACAATGGGGATTATTATAGACAGTGATGGGATAATGGGGATTATTATAGACAGTGATGGGTCAATGGGGATTATTATAGACAGTGATGAGACAATGGCGATTATTATAGACAGTGATGGGACAATGGGGATTATTATAGACAGTGATGGGACAATGGGGATTATTATAGACAGTGATGAGACAATGGGGATTATTATAGACAGTGATGAGACAATGAGGATTATTATAGACAGTGATGGGACAATGGGGATTACTATAGACAGTGATGGGACTGGGGAATATTATAGACAGTGATGGGACAATGTGGATTATTATAGACAGTGATGGGACAATGGGGATTATTATAGACAGTGATGGGACAATGGAGATTATTATAGACAGTGATGAGACAATGGGGATTATTATAGACAGTGATGGGACAATGGGGATTATTATCGACAGTGATGGGACAATGGGGATTATTATAGACAGTGATGGGACAGTGAGGATTATTATAGACAGTGATGGGACAATGGGGATTATTATAGACAGTGATGGGACATTGGGGATTATTATAGACAGTGATGGGACAATGGGGATTATTATAGACAGTGAGGGACAATGGGAATTATTATAGTCAGTGATTGGACAATGGGGATTATTATAGACAGTGATGGGACAGTGGGGATTATTATAGACAGTGATGGGTCAATAGGGATTATTATAGACAGTGATGAGACAATGGGGACTATTACAGACAGTGATGAGACAATCGGGATTATTATAGACAGTGATGGGACAATGGGGATTATTATAGACAGTGATGAGTCAATGGGTATTATTATAGACAGTGATGGGATGATGGGGATTATTATAGACAGTGATGGGTCAATGGGGATTATTATAGACAGTGATGAGACAATGGGGATTATTATAGACAGTGATGGGACAATGGGGATTATTATAGACAGTGATGGGACAATGGGGATTATTATAGACAGTGATGAGACAATGGGGATTATTATAGACAGTGATGAGACAATGAGGATTATTATAGACAGTGATGGGACAATGGGGATTATTATAGACAGTGATGGGACAATGGGGATTATTATAGACAGTGATGGGACATTGGGGATTATTATAGACAGTGATGGGACAATGGGGATTATTATAGAGAGTGATGGGTCAATAGGGATTATTATAGACAGTGATGAGACAATGGGGACTATTATAGACAGTGATGAGACAATAAAGATTATTATAGACAGTGATGGGACAATGGGGAATATTATAGACAGTGATGGGACAATGGGGATTATTATAGTCAGTGATGAGACAATGGGGATTATTACAGACAGTGATGAGACAATGGGGATTATTATAGAGAGTGGTGGGACACTGGGGATTAATATAGACAGTGATGGGATAATGGGGATTATTATAGACAGTGATGGGTCAATGGGGATTATTATAGACAGTGATGAGACAATGGGGATTATTATAGACAGTGATGGGACAATGCGGATTATTATAGACAGTGATGAGACAATGGGGATTATTATAGACAGTGATGAGACAATGAGGATTATTATAGACAGTGATGGGACAATGGGGATTATTATAGACAGTGATGGGACAATGGGGATTATTATAGACAGTGATGGGACAATGGGGATTATTATAGAAAGTGATGGGACACTGAGGATTATTATAGACAGTGATGGGACAATGGGGATTATTATAGACAGTGATGGTACAATGGAGATTATTATAGACAGTGATGAGACAATGGGGATTATTATAGACAGTGATGGGACAATGGGGATTATTATAGACAGTGATGGGACAATGGGGATTATTATAGACAGTGATGGGACAATGAGGATTATTATAGACAGTGATGGGACAATGAGGATTATTATAGACAGTGATCGGACAATGGGCATTATTATAGACAGTGATGGGACAATGGGGATTATTATAGACAGTGATGAGTCAATGGGTATTATTATAGACAGTGATGAGACAATGGGGATTATTGTAGACTGTGATGAGACAATGGGGATTATTATAGACAGTGATGAGACAATGGGGATTATTATAGACAGAGATGGGACAATGAGGATTATTTTGACAATGATGGGACAATGGGGATTATTATAGACAGTGATGAGACAATGGGGATTATTATAGACAGTGATGGGACAATGGGGATTATTATAGACAGTGATGAGACAATGAGGATTATTATAGACAGTGATGGGACAATGGGGATTATTATAGACAGTGATGGGACAATGGGGATTATTATAGACAGTGATGGGACATTGGGGATTATTATAGACAGTGATGGGACAATGGGGATTATTATAGACAGTGATGGGTCAATAGGGATTACTATAGTCAGTGATGAGACAATGGGGACTATTATAGACAGTGATGAGACAATAAAGATTATTATAGACAGTAATGGGACAATGGGGATTATTATAGACAGTGATGGGACAATGGGGATTATTATAGTCAGTGATGAGACAATGGGGATTATTATAGACAGTGATGAGACAATGGGGATTATTATAGAGAGTGGTGGGACACTGGGGATTAATAGAGACAGTGATGGGATAATGGGGATTATTATAGACAGTGATGGGTCAATGGGGATTATTATAGACAGTGATGAGACAATGGGGATTATTATAGACAGTGATGGGACAATGGGGATTATTATAGACAGTGATGAGACAATGGGGATTATTATAGACATTGATGAGACAATGAGGATTATCATAGACAGTGATGGGACAATGGGGATTATTATAGACAGTGATGGGACAATGAGGATTATTATAGACAGTGATGGGACAATGAGGATTATTATACACAGTGATGGGACAATGGGCATTATTATAGACAGTGATGGGACAATGGGGATTATTATAGACAGTGATGAGTCAATGGGTATTATTATAGACACTGATGAGACAATGGGGATTATTGTAGACAGTGATGGGACAATGAGGATTATTATAGACAGTGATGAGACAATGGGGATTATTATAGACAGAGATGGGACAATGAGGATTACTATAGACAATGATGGGACAATGGGGATTATTATAGACAGTGATGAGACAATGGGGATTATTATAGACAGTGATGGGACAATGGGGATTATTATAGCCAGTGATGGGACAATGGGTATTATTATATACAGTGATGGGACAATGAGGATTATTATAGACAGTGATGGGACAACGGGGATTATTATAGATAGTGATGGGACAATAGGGATTATTATAGACAGTGATGGGACATTGAGGATTATTATAGACAGTGATGGGACAATTGGGATTATTACAGACAGTGATGGGACAATGCGGATTATTGTGACTGTGATGAGACAATGGGGATTATTATAGACAGTGATGAGACAATGGGGATTATTATAGACAGTGGTGGGACAATGGGGATTATTTAGACAGTGATGGGACAATGGGGATTATTATAGACAGTGATGGGACAGTGGGGATTAATATAGACAGTGATGGGACAATGGGGATTATTATAGACAGTGATGAGACAATAAAGATTATTATAGACAGTGATGGGACAATGGGGATTATTATAGACAGTGATGGGACAATGGGGATTATTATAGACAGTGATGAGACAATGGGGATTATTATAGACAGTGATGAGACAATGGGGATTATTATAGACAGTGGTGGGACAATGGGGAATATTATAGACAGTGAAGGGATAATGGGGATTATTATAGACAGTGATGGGTCAATGGGGATTATTATAGACAGTGATGAGACAATGGGGATTATTATAGACAGTGATGGGACAATGGGGATTATTATAGACAGTGATGGGACAATGGGGATTATTATAGACAGTGATGAGACAATGGGGATTATTAATGACAGTGATGAGACAATGAGGATTATTATAGACAGTGATGGGACAATGGGGATTATTATAGACAGTGATGGGACTGGGGATTATTATAGACAGTGATGGGACAATGGGGATTATTATAGACAGTGATGGGACAATGGAGATTACTATAGACAGTGATGAGACAATGGGGATTATTATAGACAGTGATGGGACAATGGGGATTATTATAGACAGTGATGAGACAATGGGGATTATTATAGACAGTGATGGGACAATAGGGATTATTACAGACAGTGATGGGACATTGAGGATTATTATAGACAGTGATGGGACAATTGGGATTATTACAGACAGTGATGGGACAATGCGGATTATTGTGACTGTGATGAGACAATGGGGATTATTATAGACAGTGATGAGACAATGGGGATTATTATAGACAGTGGTGGGACAATGGGGATTATTTAGACAGTGATGGGACAATGGGCATTATTATAGACAGTGATGGGACAGTGGGGATTAATATAGACAGTGATGGGACAATGGGGATTATTTAGACAGTGATGGGACAATGGGGATTATTATAGACAGTGATGGGACAGTGGGGATTAATATAGACAGTGATGGGACAATGGGGATTATTATAGACAGTGATGGGACAGTGGGGATTAATATAGACAGTGATGGGACAATGGGGATTATTATAGACAGTGATGAGACAATAAAGATTATTATAGACAGTGATGGGACAATGGGGATTATTATAGACAGTGATGGGACAATGGGGATTATTATAGACAGTGATGAGACAATGGGGATTATTATAGACAGTGATGAGACAATGGGGATTATTATAGACAGTGGTGGGACAATGGGGAATATTATAGACAGTGAAGGGATAATGGGGATTATTATAGACAGTGATGGGTCAATGGGGATTATTATAGACAGTGATGAGACAATGGGGATTATTATAGACAGTGATGGGACAATGGGGATTATTATAGACAGTGATGGGACAATGGGGATTATTATAGACAGTGATGAGACAATGGGGATTATTAATGACAGTGATGAGACAATGAGGATTATTATAGACAGTGATGGGACAATGGGGATTATTATAGACAGTGATGGGACTGGGGATTATTATAGACAGTGATGGGACAATGGGGATTATTATAGACAGTGATGGGACAATGGAGATTACTATAGACAGTGATGAGACAATGGGGATTATTATAGACAGTGATGGGACAATGGGGATTATTATAGACAGTGATGAGACAATGGGGATTATTATAGACAGTGATGGGACAATAGGGATTATTACAGACAGTGATGGGACATTGAGGATTATTATAGACAGTGATGGGACAATTGGGATTATTACAGACAGTGATGGGACAATGCGGATTATTGTGACTGTGATGAGACAATGGGGATTATTAAAAACAGTGGTGGGACAATGGGGATTATTTAGACAGTGATGGGACAATGGGCATTATTATAGACAGTGATGGGACAGTGGGGATTAATATAGACAGTGATGGGACAATGGGGATTATTATAGACAGTGATGAGACAATAAAGATTATTATAGACAGTGATGGGACAATGGGGATTATTATATACAGTGATGGGACAATGGGGATTATTATAGACAGTGATGAGACAATGGGGATTATTATAGACAGTGATGAGACAATGGGGATTATTATAGACAGTGGTGGGACAATGGGGAATATTATAGACAGTGATGGGATAATGGGGATTATTATAGACAGTGATGGGTCAATGGGGATTATTATAGACAGTGATGAGACAATGGGGATTATTATAGACAGTGATGGGACAATGGGGATTATTATAGACAGTGATGGGACAATGGGGATTATTATAGACAGTGATGGGACTGGGGATTATTATAGACAGTGATGGGACAATGGGGATTATTATAGACAGTGATGGGACAATGGAGATTATTATAGACAGTGATGAGACAATGGGGATTATTATAGACAGTGATGGGACAATGGGGATTATTATAGACAGTGATGAGACAATCGGGATTATTATAGACAGTGATGGGACAATGGGGATTATTATAGACAGTGATGGGACAGTGGGGATTATTATAGACAGTGATGAGACAATGGGGATTATTATAGACAGTGATGACACAATGAGGATTATTATAGACAGTGATGGGACAATGGGGATTATTATAGTCAGTGATGGGACAATGGGGA
The DNA here is from genome assembly GCF_044704955.1 of Pristiophorus japonicus. Taxonomy (NCBI): domain Eukaryota; kingdom Metazoa; phylum Chordata; class Chondrichthyes; family Pristiophoridae; genus Pristiophorus; species Pristiophorus japonicus. The sequence continues at coordinate 1,305,034 of NW_027251113.1, forward strand.
TTATTATAGACAGTGATGGGACAATGAGGATTATTATAGACAGTGATGGGACAATGGGGATTATTATAGACAGTGATGGGACAATGGAGATTATTATAGACAGTGATGAGACAATGGGGATTATTATAGACAGTGATGGGAAAATGCGGATTATTATAGACAGTGATGGGACAATGGGGATTATTATAGACAGTGATGGGACAATAAGGATTATTATAGACAGTGATGGGACAATGAGGATTCTTATAGACAGTGATGGGACAATGGGGATTATTATAGACAGTGATGGGACAATGGGGATTATTTTTGACAGTGATGGGACAATGGGGATTATTATAGACAGTGAGGGACAATGGGGATTATTATAGACAGTGATGGGACAATGGGGATTATTATAGACAGTGATGGGACAATGGGGATTATTATAGACAGTGATGGGACAATGGGGATTATTTTTGACAGTGATGGGACAATGGGGATTATTTTAGACAGTGATGGGACAATGGGGTTTATTATAGACAGTGATGCGACATTGGGGATTATTATAGACAGTGATGGGACAATGGGGATTATTATAGACAGTGATGGGACAATGGGGATTATTATAGACAGTGATGGGACAATGGGGATTATTATACACAGTGATGGGACAATGAGGATTATTATAGACAGGGATGGGACAATGAGGATTATTATAGACAGTGATGTGACAATGGGCATTATTATAGACAGTGATGGGACAATGGGGATTATTATAGACAGTGATGAGTCAATGGGTATTATTATATACAGTGATGAGACAATGGGGATTATTGTAGACAGTGATGGGACAATGAGGATTATTATAGACAGTGATGAGACAATGGGGATTATTATAGACAGAGATGGGACAATGAGGATTACTATAGTCAATGATGGGACAATGGGGATTATTAGAGACAGTGAGGGACAATGGGGCTTATTATAGAGAATGATGAGACAATGGGGATTATTATAGACAGTGATGGGACAATGGGGATTATTATAGACAGTGATGATACAATGGGAATTATTATAGACAGTGATGGGACAATGAGGATTATTATAGTCAGCGATGGGACAATGGGGATTATTATTGACAGTGATGCGACAATGGGGATTATTATAGACAGTGATGAGACAATGGGGATTATTATAGACAGTGATGGGACCATGGAGATTATTATAGACAGTGATGGGACAATGGGGATTATTATAGACAGTGATGAGACAATGGGGATTATTAATGACAGTGATGAGACAATGAGGATTATTATAGACAGTGATGGGACAATGGGGATTATTATAGACAGTGATGGGACTGGGGATTATTATAGACAGTGATGGGACAATGGGGATTATTATAGACAGTGATGGGACAATGGAGATTACTATAGACAGTGATGAGACAATGGGGATTATTATAGACAGTGATGGGACAATGGGGATTATTATAGACAGTGATGAGACAATGGGGATTATTATAGACAGTGATGGGACAATAGGGATTATTATAGACAGTGATGGGACATTGAGGATTATTATAGACAGTGATGGGACAATTGGGATTATTACAGACAGTGATGGGACAATGCGGATTATTGTGACTGTGATGAGACAATGGGGATTATTATAGACAGTGATGAGACAATGGGGATTATTATAGACAGTGGTGGGACAATGGGGATTATTTAGACAGTGATGGGACAATGGGGATTATTATAGACAGTGATGGGACAATGGGGATTATTATAGACAGTGATGGGACAATGGGGATTATTATACACAGTGATGGGACAATGAGGATTATTATAGACAGTGATGGGACAATGAGGATTATTATAGACAGTGATGGGACAATGGGCATTATTATAGACAGTGATGGGACAATGGGGATTATTATAGACAGTGATGAGTCAATGGGTATTATTATATACAGTGATGAGACAATGGGGATTATTGTAGACAGTGATGGGACAATGAGGATTATTATAGACAGTGATGAGACAATGGGGATTATTATAGACAGAGATGGGACAATGAGGATTACTATAGACAATGATGGGACAATGGGGATTATTATAGATAGTGATGAGACAATGGGGATTATTATAGACAGTGATGGGACAATGGGGATTATTATAGCGAAGTGATGGGACAATGGGGATTATTATATACAGTGATGGGACAATGAGGATTATTATAGACAGTGATGGGACAACGGGGATTATTATAGACAGTGATGGGACAATAGGGATTGTTATAGACAGTGATGGGACATTGAGGATTATTATAGACAGTGATGGGACAATTGGGATTATTACAGACAGTGATGGGACAATGCGGATTATTGTGACTGTGATGAGACAATGGGGATTATTATAGACAGTGATGAGACAATGGGGATTATTATAGACAGTGGTGGGACAATGGGGATTATTTAGACAGTGATGGGACAATGGGGATTATTATAGACAGTGATGGGACAGTCGGGATTAATATAGACAGTGATGGGACAATGGGGATTATTATAGACAGTGATGAGACAATAAAGATTATTATAGACAGTGATGGGACAATGGGGATTATTATATACAGTGATGGGACAATGGGGATTACTATAGACAGTGATGAGACAATGGGGATTATTATAGACAGTGATGAGACAATGGGGATTATTATAGACAGTGGTGGGACAATGGGGAATATTATAGACAGTGATGGGATAATGGGGATTATTATAGACAGTGATGGGTCAATGGGGATTATTATAGACAGTGATGAGACAATGGGGATTATTATAGACAGTGATGGGACAATGGGGATTATTATAGACAGTGATGGGACAATGGGGATTATTATAGACAGTGATGAGACAATGGGGATTATTAATGACAGTGATGAGACAATGAGGATTATTATAGACAGTGATGGGACAATGGGGATTATTATAGACAGTGATGGGACTGGGGATTATTATAGACAGTGATGGGACAATGGGGATTTTTATAGACAGTGATGGGACAATGGAGATTACAATAGACAGTGATGAGACAATGGGGATTATTATAGACAGTGATGGGACAATGGGGATTAATATAGACAGTGATGAGACAATGTGGATTATTATAGACAGTGATGGGACAATAGGGATTATTATAGACAGTGATGGGACATTGAGGATTATTATAGACAGTGATGGGACAATTGGGATTATTACAGACAGTGATGGGACAATGCGGATTATTGTGACTGTGATGAGACAATGGGGATTATTATAGACAGTGATGAGACAATGGGGATTATTATAGACAGTGGTGGGACAATGGGGATTATTTAGACAGTGATGGGACAATGGGGATTATAATAGACAGAGATGGGACAATGACGATTACTATAGACAGAGATGGGACAATGGGGATTATTATAGACAGTCATGGGACAATGGGGATTATTATAGACAGTGATGGGACAATGGGGATTATTATAGACAGTGATGAGACAATGGGGATTATTATAGACAGTGATGAGACAATGGGGATTATTATAGACAGTGATGGGATAATGGGGATTATTATAGACAGTGATGGGTCAATCGGGATTATTATAGACAGTGATAAGACAATGGGGATTATTATAGACAGTGATGGGACAATGGGGATTATTATAGACAGTGATGGGACAATGGGGATTATTATAGACAGTGATGAGACAATAGGGATTATTATAGACAGTGATGAGACAATGAGGATTATTATAGACAGTGATGGGACAATGGTGATTATTATAGACAGTGATGGGACTGGGGATTATTATAGACAGTGATGGGACAATGTGGATTATTATAGACAGTCATGGGACAATGGGGATTATTATAGACAGTGATGGGACAATGAGGATTATTATAGACAGTGATGGGATAATGAGGATTATTATAGACAGTGATGGGACAATGCGGATTATTATAGACAGTGATGGGACATTGGGGATTATTATAGACAGTGATGGGACAATGGGGATTATTATAGACAGTGAGGGACAATGGGAATTATTATAGTCAGTGATTGGACAATGGGGATTATCATAGACAGTGATGGGACAATGGGGGTTATTATAGACAGTGATGGGTCAATAGGGATTATTATAGACAGTGATGAGACAATGGGGACTATTATAGACAGTGATGAGACAATCGGGATTATTATAGACAGTGATGAGTCAATGGGTATTATTATAGACAGTGATGGGATAATAGGGATTATTATAGACAGTGATGGGTCAATGGGGATTATTATAGACAGTGATGAGACAATGGGGATTATTATAGACAGTGATGGGACAATGGGGATTATTATAGACAGTGATGGGACAATGGGGATTATTATAGACAGTGATGAGACAATGGGGATTATTATAGACAGTGATGAGACAATGAGGATTATTATAGACAGTGATGGGACAATGGGGATTATTATAGACAGTGATGGGACAATGGGGATTATTATAGACAGTGATGGGACATTGGGGATTATTATAGACAGTGATGGGACAATGGGGATTATTATAGACAGTGATGAGTCAATAGGGATTATTATAGACAGTGATGAGACAATGGGGACTATTATAGACAGTGATGAGACAATAAAGATTATTATAGACAGTGATGGGACAATGGGGATTATTATAGACAGTGATGGGACAATGGGGATTATTATAGACAGTGATGAGACAATGGGGATTATTATAGACAGTGATGAGACAATGGGGTTTATTATAGAGAGTGGTGGGACACTGGGGATTAATATAGACAGTGATGGGATAATGGGGATTATTATAGACAGTGATGGGTCAATGGGGATTATTATAGACAGTGATGAGACAATGGGGATTATTATAGACAGTGATGGGACAATGGGGATTATTATAGACAGTGATGAGACAATGGGGATTATTATAGACAGTGATGAGACAATGAGGATTATTATAGACAGTGATGGGACAATGGGGATTATTATAGACAGTGATGGGACAATGGGGATTATTGTAGACAGTGATGGGACAATGGGGATTATTATAGAAAGTGATGGGACACTGGGGATTATTATAGACAGTGATGGTACAATGGAGATTATTATAGACAGTGATGAGACAATGGGGATTATTATAGACAGTGATGGGACAATGGGGATTATTATAGACAGTGATGGGACAATGGGGATTATTATAGACAGTGATTGGACAATGGGGATTATTGTAGACAGTGATGGGACAATGAGGATTATTATAGACAGTGATGAGACAATGGGGATTATTATAGACAGAGATTGGACAATGAGGATTACTATAGACAATGATGGGACAATGGGGATTATTATAGACAGTGATGAGACAATGGGGATTATTATAGACAGTGATGGGACAATGGGGATTATTATAGCCAGTGATGGGACAATGGGGATTATTATGTACAGTGATGGGACAATGAGGATTATTATAGACAGTGATGGAACAATGGGGATTATTTTAGACAGTGATGGGACAATGGGGATTATTATCGACAGTGATGGGACAACGGGGATTATTATAGACAGTGAGGGGCAATGGGGATTATTAAAGACAGTGATGGGACAATGAGGATTATTATAGACAGTGATGGGACAATGGGGATTATTATAGACAGTGATGGGACAATGGGGATTATTATAGACTGTGATGATACAATGGGGATTATTATAGCAGTGATGAGACAATGGGGATTATTATAGACAATGATGGGACAATGAGGATTATTATAGACAATGATGGGACAATGGGGATTATTATAGACAGTGATGAGACAATGGGGATTATTATAGACAGTGATGGGACAATGGGGATTATTGTAGCCAGTGATGGGACAATGGGGATTATTATCGACAGTGATGGGACAACGGGGATTAATATAGACAGTGAGGGGCAATGGGGATTATTAAAGACAGTGATGAGACAATTGGGATTATTATAGACAGTGATGGGACAATGGGGATTGTTATAGACAGTGATGGGACAATGGGGATTATTATATGCAGTGATGGGACAATGGGGATTATTATAGTCAGTGATTGGACAATGGGGATTATTACAGACAGTGATGGGACAATGGGGATTATTATAGACAGTGATGGGACAATGGGGATTATTTTCGACAGTGATGAGACAATGGGGATTATTATAGACAGTGATCAGACAATGGCGATTATTATAGACCGTGATGGGACAATGGGGATTATTTTAGACAGTGATGAGACAATGGGGATTATTATAGACAGTGATGAGACAATGGGGATTATTGTAGACAGTGATGGGACAATGTGGATTATTATAGACAGTGTTGGGACAATGTGGATTATTATAGACAGTGATGAGACAATGGGGATTATTATAGACAGTGATGGGACAATGAGGATTATTATAATCAGCGATGGGACAATGGGGATTATTATAGACAGTGATGAGACAATGGGGATTATTATAGACAGTGATGAGACAATGGGGATTATTATAGCAGTGATGAGACAATGGGGATTATTATAGACAGTGATGGGACAATGAGGATTATTATAGACAGTGATGGGACAATTGGGATTATTATAGACCGTGATGGGAAAATTGGGATTATTTTGACAGTGAAGGGTCAATGATGATTATTATAGACAGTGATGAGACAATGGGGATTATTATTGACAGTGATGGGACAATGGGGATTATTATAGACAGTGAAGAGACAATGGGGATTACTTTAGACAGTGATTGGACAATGGGGATTATTATAGACAGTGATGGGACAATGGGGATTATTATAGACAGTGATGAGACAATAAGGATTATTATAGACAGTGATGGGACAATGGGGATTATTATAGACAGTGATGGGACAATGGGGATTATTATATACAGTGATGGGACAATGGGGATTATTACAGTCAGTGATGGGATAATGGGGATTATTGTAGACAGTGAGGGACAATGGGGATTATTATAGACAGTGATGGGACAATGGGGATTATTATAGACAGTGATGGGACAATGAGGATTATTATAGACAGTGATGGGACAATGAGGATTATTATAGACAGTGATGAGACAATGGGGATTATTATAGACAGTGATGGGACAATGGGGATTATTATAGACAGTGATGAGACAAAAGGGATTATTATAGATAGTGATGAGACAATGGGGATTATTATAGACAATGATGAGACAATGGGGAATAATATAGACAGTGATGGGACAATGGGGATTATTATAGACAGTGATGGGACAATGGGGATTATTATAGACAGTGATGAGACAATGGGGATTATTATAGACAGTGAGGGACAATGGGAATTATTATAGTCAGTGATTGGACAATGGGGATTATCATAGACAGTGATGGGACAATGGGGGTTATTATAGACAGTGATGGGTCAATAGGGATTATTATAGACAGTGATGAGACAATGGGGACTATTATAGACAGTGATGAGACAATCGGGATTATTATAGACAGTGATGAGTCAATGGGTATTATTATAGACAGTGATGGGATAATAGGGATTATTATAGACAGTGATGGGTCAATGGGGATTATTATAGACAGTGATGAGACAATGGGGATTATTATAGACAGTGATGGGACAATGGGGATTATTATAGACAGTGATGGGACAATGGGGATTATTATAGACAGTGATGAGACAATGGGGATTATTATAGACAGTGATGAGACAATGAGGATTATTATAGACAGTGATGGGACAATGGGGATTATTATAGACAGTGATGGGACAATGGGGATTATTATAGACAGTGATGGGACATTGGGGATTATTATAGACAGTGATGGGACAATGGGGATTATTATAGACAGTGATGAGTCAATAGGGATTATTATAGACAGTGATGAGACAATGGGGACTATTATAGACAGTGATGAGACAATAAAGATTATTATAGACAGTGATGGGACAATGGGGATTATTATAGACAGTGATGGGACAATGGGGATTATAATAGACAGTGATGAGACAATGGGGATTATTATAGACAGTGATGAGACAATGGGGTTTATTATAGAGAGTGGTGGGACACTGGGGATTAATATAGACAGTGATGGGATAATGGGGATTATTATAGACAGTGATGGGTCAATGGGGATCATTATAGACAGTGATGAGACAATGGGGATTATTATAGACAGTGATGGGACAATGGGGATTATTATAGACAGTGATGAGACAATGGGGATTATTATAGACAGTGATGAGACAATGAGGATTATTATAGACAGTGATGGGACAATGGGGATTATTATAGACAGTGATGGGACAATGGGGATTATTGTAGACAGTGATGGGACAATGGGGATTATTATAGAAAGTGATGGGACACTGGGGATTATTATAGACAGTGATGGTACAATGGAGATTATTATAGACAGTGATGAGACAATGGGGATTATTATAGACAGTGATGGGACAATGGGGATTATTATAGACAGTGATGGGACAATGGGGATTATTATAGACAGTGATTGGACAATGGGGATTATTGTAGACAGTGATGGGACAATGAGGATTATTATAGACAGTGATGAGACAATGGGGATTATTATAGACAGAGATTGGACAATGAGGATTACTATAGACAATGATGGGACAATGGGGATTATTATAGACAGTGATGAGACAATGGGGATTATTATAGACAGTGATGGGACAATGGGGATTATTATAGCCAGTGATGGGACAATGGGGATTATTATGTACAGTGATGGGACAATGAGGATTATTATAGACAGTGATGGAACAATGGGGATTATTTTAGACAGTGATGGGACAATGGGGATTATTATCGACAGTGATGGGACAACGGGGATTATTATAGACAGTGAGGGGCAATGGGGATTATTAAAGACAGTGATGGGACAATGAGGATTATTATAGACAGTGATGGGACAATGGGGATTATTATAGACAGTGATGGGACAATGGGGATTATTATAGACAGTGATGATACAATGGGGATTATTATAGCAGTGATGAGACAATGGGGATTATTATAGACAATGATGGGACAATGAGGATTATTATAGACAATGATGGGACAATGGGGATTATTATAGACAGTGATGAGACAATGGGGATTATTATAGACAGTGATGGGACAATGGGGATTATTGTAGCCAGTGATGGGACAATGGGGATTATTATCGACAGTGATGGGACAACGGGGATTAATATAGACAGTGAGGGGCAATGGGGATTATTAAAGACAGTGATGAGACAATTGGGATTATTATAGACAGTGATGGGACAATGGGGATTGTTATAGACAGTGATGGGACAATGGGGATTATTATATGCAGTGATGGGACAATGGGGATTATTATAGTCAGTGATTGGACAATGGGGATTATTACAGACAGTGATGGGACAATGGGGATTATTATAGACAGTGATGGGACAATGGGGATTATTTTCGACAGTGATGAGACAATGGGGATTATTATAGACAGTGATCAGACAATGGCGATTATTATAGACCGTGATGGGACAATGGGGATTATTTTAGACAGTGATGAGACAATGGGGATTATTATAGACAGTGATGAGACAATGGGGATTATTGTAGACAGTGATGGGACAATGTGGATTATTATAGACAGTGTTGGGACAATGTGGATTATTATAGACAGTGATGAGACAATGGGGATTATTATAGACAGTGATGGGACAATGAGGATTATTATAATCAGCGATGGGACAATGGGGATTATTATAGACAGTGATGAGACAATGGGGATTATTATAGACAGTGATGAGACAATGGGGATTATTATAGCAGTGATGAGACAATGGGGATTATTATAGACAGTGATGGGACAATGAGGATTATTATAGACAGTGATGGGACAATTGGGATTATTATAGACCGTGATGGGACAATTGGGATTATTTTGACAGTGAAGGGTCAATGATGATTATTATAGACAGTGATGAGACAATGGGGGTTATTATTGACAGTGATGGGACAATGGGGATTATTATAGACAGTGAAGAGACAATGGGGATTACTTTAGACAGTGATTGGACAATGGGGATTATTATAGACAGTGATGGGACAATGGGGATTATTATAGACAGTGATGAGACAATAAGGATTATTATAGACAGTGATGGGACAATGGGGATTATTATAGACAGTGATGGGACAATGGGGATTATTATATACAGTGATGGGACAATGGGGATTATTACAGTCAGTGATGGGATAATGGGGATTATTGTAGACAGTGAGGGACAATGGGGATTATTATAGACAGTGATGGGACAATGGGGATTATTATAGACAGTGATGGGACAATGAGGATTATTATAGACAGTGATGGGACAATGAGGATTATTATAGACAGTGATGAGACAATGGGGATTATTATAGACAGTGATGGGACAATGGGGATTATTATAGACAGTGATGAGACAAAAGGGATTACTATAGATAGTGATGAGACAATGGGGATTATTATAGACAATGATGAGACAATGGGGAATAATATAGACAGTGATGGGACAATGGGGATTATTATAGACAGTGAGGGACAATGAGGATTATTATAGACTGTGATGGGACAATGGGGATTATTATAGACAGTGATGGGACAATGAGGATTATTATAGACAGTGATGGGACAATGGGGATTATTATAGACTGTGATGGGACAATGGGGATTATTATAGACAGTGATGAGACAATGGGGATTAATATAGACAGTGATGAGACAATGGGGATTATTATAGACAGTGATGGGACAATGGCGATTATTTAAGACAGTGATGAGACAATGGGGATTATTATAGACAGTGATGGGACAATGGGGATTATTATAGACAGTGAAGGGGCAATGGGGATTATTATAGACAGTGATGGGACAATGGGGATTATTAAAGACAGTCATGAGACAATGAGGATTAATATAGACAGCAATGGGACAATGGGGATCATTATAGACAGTGATGAGACAATAAGGGGATTATTATAGACAGTGATGGGACAATGTGGATTATTATAGACAGTGATGAGACAATGGGGTTATTTTAGACAGTGATTGGACAATGGGGATTATTATAGACAGTGATGGGACAATGGGGATTATTATAGACAGTGATGGGTCAATGGGGATTATGAGAGACAGTGATGAGACAATGGGGATTAATATAGACAGTGATGAGACAATAGGGATTATTATAGACAGTGATGGGACAATGGGGATTATTATAGACAGTGATGAGACAATGGGGATTATTATAGACAGAGATGGGACAATGAGGATTATTATAGACAGCGATGGGACAATGGGGATTATTATAGACAGTGATGAGACAATGGGGATTATTACAGACAGTGATGAGACAATGGGGATTATTATAGCAGTGATGAGACAATGGGGATTATTATAGACAGTGGTGGGACAATGGGGATTATTATAGACAGTGAAGGGACAATGGGGATTATTTAGACAGTGATGGGACAATGGGGATTAATATAGACAGTGATGGGACAATGAGGATTATTATAGACAGTGATGGGACAATGGGGATTATTATAGACAGTGATGAGAGAATAAAGATTATTATAGACAGTGATGGGACAATGGGGATTATTATAGACAGTGATGGGACAATGGGGATTATTATAGACAGTGATGAGACAATGGGGATTATTATAGACAGTGATGAGACAATGGGGATTGTTATAGACAGTGGTGGACAATGGGGATTATTATAGACAGTGATGGGATAATGGGGATTATTAGACAGTGATGGGTCAATGGGGATTATTATAGACAGTGATGAGACAATGGGGATTATTATAGACAGTGATGGGACAATGGGGATTATTATAGACAGTGATGGGACAATGGAGATTATTATAGACAGTGATGAGACAATGGGGATTATTATAGAGAGTGATGAGACAATGAGGATTATTATAGACAGTGATGGGACAATGGGGATTATTATAGACAGTGATGTGACAATGGGCATTATTATAGACAGTGATGGGACAATGGGGATGATTATAGACAGTGATGGGACGAAGAGGATTATTATAGACAGTGATGGGACAATGGGGATTATTATAGACAGTGATGAGACAATGGAGATTATTATAGACAGTGATGAGACAATGGGGATTATTATAGACAGTGATGGGACAATGAGAATTATTATAGACAGTGATGGGACAATGGGGATTATTATAGACAGTGATGGGACATTGGGAATTATTATAGACAGTGATGGGACAATGGGGATTATTACAGTCAGTGATGGGACAATGGGGATTATTATAGACAGTGAGGGACAATGGGGATTATTATAGACAGTGATGGGACAATGGGGATTATTATAGACAGTGATGGGACAATGAGGATTATTATAGACAGTGATGGGACAATGAGGATTATTATAGACAGTGATGAGACAATGGGGAATATTATAGAGAGTGATGGGACAATGGGGATTATTATAGACAGTGATGAGACAAAAGGGATTATTATAGATAGTGATGAGACAATGGGGATTATTATAGACAATGATGAGACAATGGGGATTAATATAGACAGTGATGAGACAATGGGGATTATTATAGACAGTGATGGGACAATGGCGATTATTTAAGACAGTGATGAGACAATGGGGATTATTATAGACAGTGATGGGACAATGGGGATTATTATAGACAGTGAAGGGGCAATGGGGATTATTATAGACAGTGATGGGACAATGGGGATTATTAAAGACAGTCATGAGACAATGAGGATTAATATAGACAGCAATGGGACAATGGGGATCATTATAGACAGTGATGAGACAATAAGGGGATTATTATAGACAGTGATGGGACAATGTGGATTATTATAGACAGTGATGAGACAATGGGGATTATTTTAGACAGTGATTGGACAATGGGGATTATTATAGACAGTGATGGGACAATGGGGATTATTATAGACAGTGATGGGTCAATGGGGATTATGAGAGACAGTGATGAGACAATGGGGATTAATATAGACAGTGATGAGACAATAGGGATTATTATAGACAGTGATGGGACAATGGGGATTATTATAGACAGTGATGAGACAATGGGGATTATTATAGACAGAGATGGGACAATGAGGATTATTATAGACAGCGATGGGACAATGGGGATTATTATAGACAGTGATGAGACAATGGGGATTATTACAGACAGTGATGAGACAATGGGGATTATTATAGCAGTGATGAGACAATGGGGATTATTATAGACAGTGGTGGGACAATGGGGATTATTATAGACAGTGAAGGGACAATGGGGATTATTTAGACAGTGATGGGACAATGGGGATTAATATAGACAGTGATGGGACAATGAGGATTATTATAGACAGTGATGGGACAATGGGGATTATTATAGACAGTGATGAGAGAATAAAGATTATTATAGACAGTGATGGGACAATGGGGATTATTATAGACAGTGATGGGACAATGGGGATTATTATAGACAGTGATGAGACAATGGGGATTATTATAGACAGTGATGAGACAATGGGGATTGTTATAGACAGTGGTGGACAATGGGGATTATTATAGACAGTGATGGGATAATGGGGATTATTAGACAGTGATGGGTCAATGGGGATTATTATAGACAGTGATGAGACAATGGGGATTATTATAGACAGTGATGGGACAATGGGGATTATTATAGACAGTGATGGGACAATGGAGATTATTATAGACAGTGATGAGACAATGGGGATTATTATAGAGAGTGATGAGACAATGAGGATTATTATAGACAGTGATGGGACAATGGGGATTATTATAGACAGTGATGTGACAATGGGCATTATTATAGACAGTGATGGGACAATGGGGATTATTATAGACAGTGATGGGACGAAGAGGATTATTATAGACAGTGATGGGACAATGGGGATTATTATAGACAGTGATGAGACAATGGAGATTATTATAGACAGTGATGAGACAATGGGGATTATTATAGACAGTGATGGGACAATGAGAATTATTATAGACAGTGATGGGACAATGGGGATTATTATAGACAGTGATGGGACATTGGGAATTATTATAGACAGTGATGGGACAATGGGGATTATTACAGTCAGTGATGGGACAATGGGGATTATTATAGACAGTGAGGGACAATGGGGATTATTATAGACAGTGATGGGACAATGGGGATTATTATAGACAGTGATGGGACAATGAGGATTATTATAGACAGTGATGGGACAATGAGGATTATTATAGACAGTGATGAGACAATGGGGAATATTATAGAGAGTGATGGGACAATGGGGATTATTATAGACAGTGATGAGACAAAAGGGATTATTATAGATAGTGATGAGACAATGGGGATTATTATAGACAATGATGAGACAATGGGGAATAATATAGACAGTGATGGGACAATGGGGATTATTATAGACAGTGAAGGACAATGAGGATTATTATAGACTGTGATGGGACAATGGGGATTATTATAGACAGTGATGGGACAATGAGGATTATTTTTGACAGTGATGGGACAATGGGGATTATTATAGACTGTGATGGGACAATGGGGATTATTATAGACAGTGATGAGACAATGGGGATTAATATAGACAGTGATGAGACAATGGGGATTATTATAGACAGTGATGGGACAATGGCGATTATTTAAGACAGTGATGAGACAATGGGGATTATTATAGACAGTGATGGGACAATGGGGATTATTATAGACAGTGATGGTGCAATGGGTATTATTATAGACAGTGATGAGACAATGGGGATTATTATAGACAGTGATGGGACAATGGGGATTATTATAGACAGTGATGAGACAATGGGGATTATTATAGACAGTGATGGGTCAATGGGAATTATTATAGACAGTGATGGGACAATGAGGATTATTATAGACAGTGATGGGACAATGAGGATTATTATAGACAGTGATGAGACAATGGGGAATATTATAGAGAGTGATGGGACAATGGGGATTATTATAGACAGTGATGAGACAAAAGGGATTATTATAGATAGTGATGAGACAATGGGGATTATTATAGACAATGATGAGACAATGGGGAATAATATAGACAGTGATGGGACAATGGGGATTATTATAGACAATGAAGGACAATGAGGATTATTATAGACTGTGATGGGACAATGGGGATTATTATAGACAGTGATGGGACAATGAGGATT
Organism: Pristiophorus japonicus; assembly: GCF_044704955.1. Lineage (NCBI taxonomy): Eukaryota > Metazoa > Chordata > Chondrichthyes > Pristiophoridae > Pristiophorus > Pristiophorus japonicus. The sequence goes on from NW_027251113.1 coordinate 1,320,357, forward strand.
ATTTTTGACAGTGATGGGACAATGGGGATTATTATAGACTGTGATGGGACAATGGGGATTATTATAGACAGTGATGAGACAATGGGGATTATTATAGACAGTGATGGGACAATGAGGATTATTATAGACAGTGATGAGACAAAAGGGATTATTATAGATAGTGATGAGACAATGGGGATTATTATAGACAATGATGAGACAATGGGGAATAATATAGACAGTGATGGGACAATGGGGATTATTATAGACAGTGAGGGACGAAGAGGATTATTATAGACAGTGATGGGACAATGGGGATTATTATAGACAGTGATGAGACAATGGAGATTATTATAGACAGTGATGAGACAATGGGGATTATTATAGACAGTGATGGGACAATGGGGATTATTATAGACAGTGATGGGACAATGAGAATTATTACAGACAGTGATGGGACAATGGGGATTATTATAGACAGTGATGGGACATTGGGAATTATTATAGACAGTGATGGGACAATGGGGATTATTACAGTCAGTGATGGGATAATGGGGATTATTATAGACAGTGAGGGACAATGGGGATTATTATAGACAGTGATGGGACAATGGGGATTATTATAGACAGTGATGGGACAATGAGGATTATTATAGACAGTGATGGGACAATGAGGATTATTATAGACAGTGATGAGACAATGGGGAATATTATAGAGAGTGATGGGACAATGGGGATTATTATAGACAGTGATGAGACAAAAGGGATTATTATAGATAGTGATGAGACAATGGGGATTATTATAGACAATGATGAGACAATGGGGAATAATATAGACAGTGATGGGACAATGGGGATTATTATAGACAGTGAAGGACAATGAGGATTATTATAGACTGTGATGGGACAATGGGGATTATTATAGACAGTGATGGGACAATGAGGATTATTTTTGACAGTGATGGGACAATGGGGATTATTATAGACTGTGATGGGACAATGGGGATTATTATAGACAGTGATGGGACAATGAGAATTATTATAGACAGTGATGGGACAATGGGGATTATTATAGACAGTGATGGGACATTGGGAATTATTATAGACAGTGATGGGACAATGGGGATTATTACAGTCAGTGATGGGATAATGGGGATTATTATAGACAGTGAGGGACAATGGGGATTATTATAGACAGTGATGGGACAATGGGGATTATTATAGACAGTGATGGGACAATGAGGATTATTATAGACAGTGATGGGACAATGAGGATTATTATAGACAGTGATGAGACAATGGGGAATATTATAGAGAGTGATGGGACAATGGGGATTATTATAGACAGTGATGAGACAAAAGGGATTATTATAGATAGTGATGAGACAATGGGGATTATTATAGACAATGATGAGACAATGGGGAATAATATAGACAGTGATGGGACAATGGGGATTATTATAGACAGTGAAGGACAATGAGGATTATTATAGACTGTGATGGGACAATGGGGATTATTATAGACAGTGATGGGACAATGAGGATTATTTTTGACAGTGATGGGACAATGGGAATTATTATAGACTGTGATGGGACAATGGGGATTATTATAGACAGTGATGAGACAATGGGGATTAATATAGACAGTGATGAGACAATGGGGATTATTATAGACAGTGATGGGACAATGGCGATTATTTAAGACAGTGATGAGACAATGGGGATTATTATAGACAGTGATGGGACAATGGCGATTATTATAGACAGTGATGGGGCAATGGGGATTATTATAGAAAGTGATGGGACAATGGGGATTATTAAAGACAGTGATGAGACAATGAGGATAAATATAGACAGCGATGGGACAATGGGGATCATTATAGACAGTGATGAGACAAAAAGGGGATTATTATAGACAGTATTGGACAATGGGGATTATTATAGACAGTGATGAGACAATGGGGATTACTTTAGACAGTGATTGGACAATGGGGATTATTATAGACAGTGATGGGACATTGGGGATTATTATAGACAGTGATGGGTCAATGGGGATTATGAGAGACAGTGATGAGACAATGGGGATTAATATAGACAGTGATGAGACAATAGGGATTATTATCGACAGTGATGGGACAATGGGGATTATTATAGACAGTGATGAGACAATGGGGATTATTATAGACAGAGATGGGACAATGAGGATTATTATAGACAGCGATGGGACAATGGGGATTATTGTAGACAGTGATGAGACAATGGATATTATTTCAGAAAGTGATGACACAATGGGGATTATTATAGCAGTGAAGAGACAATGGGGATTATTATAGACAGTGATGGGACAATGGGGATTATTATAGACAGTGAAGGGACAATGGGGATTATTTAGACAGTGATGGGACAATGGGGATTAATATAGACAGTGATGGTACAATGAGGATTATTATAGACAGTGATGGGACAATGGGGATTATTATAGACAGTGATGGGAGAATAAAGATTATTATAGACAGTGATGGGACAATGGGGATTATTATAGACAGTGATGGGACAATGGGGATTATTATAGACAGTGATGAGACAATGAGGATTATTATAGACAGTGATGAGACAATGGGGATTGTTATAGACAGTGGTGGACAATGGGGATTATTATAGACAGTGATGGTATAATGGGGATTATTATAGACAGTGATGGGTCAATGGGGATTATTATAGACAGTGATGAGACAATGGGGATTATTATAGACAGTGATGGGACAATGGGGATTATTATAGACAGTGATGGGACAATGGGGATTATTATAGAGAGTGATGAGACAATGAGGATTATTATAGACAGTAATGGGACAATGGGGATTATTATAGACAGTGATGGGACAATGAGGATTATTATAGACAGTGATGGAACAATGGGGATTATTTTAGACAGTGATGCGACATTGGGGATTATTATCGACAGTGATGGGACAATGGGGATTATTATAGACAGTGAGGGGCAATGGGGATTATTATAGACAGTGATGAGACAATGGGGATTATTATAGACAGTGATGGGACAATGGGGATTATTATAGACAGTGATGAGACAATGGGGATTATTATAGACAGTGATGAGTCAATGGGAATTATTATAGACAGTGATGAGACAATGGGGATTATTGTAGACAGTGATGGGAAAATGAGGATTATTATAGACAGTGATGAGACAATGGGGATTATTATAGCAGTGATGAGACAATGGGGATTATTATAGACAGTGATGGGACAATGAGGATTATTATAGACAATGATGGGACAATGGGGATTATTATAGACAGTGATGGGACAATGGGGATTATTATAGACAGTGATGGGACAATGGGGATTATTATAGACAGTGATGGGACAATGAGGATTATTATAGACAGTGATGGAACAATGGGGATTATTTTAGACAGTGATGCGACATTGGGGATTATTATCGACAGTGATGGGACAATGGGGCTTATTATAGACAGTGAGGTGCAATGGGGATTATTATAGACAGTGATGAGACAATGGGGATTATTATAGACAGTGATGGGACAATGAGGATTATTATAGACAGTGATGAGACAATGGGGATTATGATAGACAGTGATGGGACAATGGGGATTATTATAGACAGTGATGGGACAATGAGGGGATTATTATAGACAGTGATGAGACAATGGGGATTATTATAGACAGTGATGGGACAATGGGGATTATTATAGACAGTGATGAGACAATGGGTATTATTATAGACAGTGATGGGACAATGGGGATTATTATAGACAGTGATGAGACAATGGGAATTATGATAGACAGTGATAAGACAATGGGGATTATTATAAACAGTGATGAGACAATGGGGATTATTATAGACAGTGATGGGACAATGGGGATTATATAGACAGTGATGAGACAATGGGGATTATGATAGACAGTGATGGGACAATGGGGATTATTATCGACAGTGATGGGACAATGGGGATTATTATAGACAGTGAGGGGCAATGGGGATTATTATAGACAGTGATGAGACAATGGGGATTATTATAGACAGTGATGGGACAATGGGGATTGTTATAGACAGTGATGGGACAATGGGGATTATTATATGCAGTGATGGGACAATGGGGATTATTATAGTCAGTGTTTGGACAATGGGGATTATTACAGACAGTGATGGGACAATGGGGATTATTATCGACAGTGATGGGTCAATGGGGATTATTTTCGACAGTGATGAGACAATGGGGATTATTCTAGACAGTGATCAGACAATGGGGATTATTGTAGACCGTGATGGGACAATGGGGATTATTATAGACAGTGATGAGACAATGGGGATTATTATCGACAGTGATGAGACAATGGTGATTATTTTAGACAGTGATGGGACAATGTGGATTATTATAGACAGTGATGAGACAATGGGGATTATTATAGACAGTGATGAGACAATGGGGATTATTATAGACAGAGATGGGACAATGAGGATTATTATAGACAGCGATGGGACAATGGGGATTATTATAGACAGTGATGAGACAATGGGGATTATTATAGACAGTGATGAGACAATGGAGATTATTATAGCAGGGATGAGACAATGGGGATTATTATAGACAGTGATGGGACAATGAGGATTATTATAGACAGTGATGGGACAATGGGGATTATTATAGACAGTGATGGGACACTTGGGATTATTTTGACAGTGATGGGTCAATGATGATTATTGTAGACAGTGATGAGACAATGGGGATTATTATTGACTGTGATGGGACAATGGGGATTATTATAGACAGTGATGAGACAATAAGGATTATCATAGACAGTGATGGGACAATGGGGATTATTTAAGACAGTGATGGGACAATGGGGATTATTATAGACAGTGATGAGACAATGGGGAATATTATAGAGAGTGATGGGACAATGGGGATTATTATAGACAGTGATGAGACAATGGGGAATAATATAGACAGTGATGGGACAATGGGGATTATTATAGACAGTGAGGGACAATGAGGATTATTATAGACAGTGATGGGACAATGGGGATTATTATAGACAGTGATGGGACAATGAGGATTATTATAGACAGTGATGGGACAATGGGGATTATTATAGACGGTGATGAGAAAATGGGGATTATTATAGACAGTGATGGGACAATGGGGATTATTATAGACAGTGATGGGACAATGGGGATTATTATAGACAGTGATGGGACAATGAGGATTATTATAGACAGTGATGGGACAATGGGGATTATTATAGACAGTGATGGGACATTGGGGATTATTATAGACTGTGATGGGACAATGGGGATTATTATAGACAGTGAAGGACAATGGGGATTATTATAGTCAGTGATTGGACAATGGGGATTATTATAGACAGTGATGGTACAATGGGGATTATTATAGACAGTGATGGGTCAATGGGGATTATTATAGACAGTGATGGGACAATGGGGATTATTATATACAGTGATGAGTCAATGGGAATTATTATAGACAGTGATGAGACAATGGGGATTATTGTAGACAGTGCTGGGACAATGAGGATTATTATAGACAGTGATGGGACAATGTGGATTATTGTAGACAGTGATGGGACAATGGGGATTATTATAGACAGTGATGAGACAATGGGGATTATTATAGCAGTGATGAGACAATGGGGATTATTATAGACAGTGATGGGACAATGAGGATTATTATAGACAATGGTGGGACAATGGGGATTATTATAGACATTGATGAGACAATGGGGATTATTATAGACAGTGATGGGACAATGGGGATTATTATAGACAGTGAGGGGACAATGGCGATTATTATAGACAGTGATGGGGCAATGGGGATTATTATAGACAGTGATGGGACAATGGGGATTATTATAGACAGTGAAGGGACAATGGGGATTATTTAGACAGTGATGGGACAATGGGGATTAATATAGACAGTGATGGGACAATGAGGACTATTATAGACAGTGATGGGACAATGGGGATTATTATAGACAGTGATGAGAGAATAAAGATTATTATAGACAGTGATGGGACAATGGGGATTATTATAGACAGTGATGGGACAATGGGGATTATTATAGACAGTGATGAGACAATGGGGATTATTATAGACAGTGATGAGACAATGGGGATTGTTATAGACAGTGATTGGACAATGGGGATTATTATAGACAGTGATGGGACAATGGGGATTATTATAGACAGTGATGTGTCAATAGGGATTATTATAGACAATGATGGGACAATGGGGATGATTATAGACAGTGATGAGACAATGGGGATTATTATTGACAGTGATGGGACAATGGGGACTATTATAGACAGTGATGAAACAATCGGGATTATTATAGACAGTGATGGGACAATGGGGATTATTATATACAGTGATGAGTCAATGGGAATTATTATAGACAGTGACGAGACAATGGGGATTATTGTAGACAGTGATGGGACAATGAGGATTATTATAGACAGTGATGAGACAATGGGGATTATTATAGCAGTGATGAGACAATGGGGATTATTATAGACAGTGATGGGACAATGGGGATTATTATAGACAATGATGGGACAATGGGAATGATTATAGACAGTGATGGGTCAATGGGGATTATTATAGACAGTGATGGGACAATGGGGATTATTATATACAGTGATGAGTCAATGGGAATTATTATAGACAGTGATGAGACAATGGGGATTATTGTAGACAGTGCTGGGACAATGAGGATTATTATAGACAGTGATGGGACAATGTGGATTATTATAGACAGTGATGGGACAATGGGGATTATTATAGACAGTGATGAGACAATGGAGATTATTATAGACAGTGATGGGACAATGAGGATTATTATAGACAATGGTGGGACAATGGGGATTATTATAGACATTGATGAGACAATGGGGATTATTATAGACAGTGATGGGACAATGGGGATTATTATAGACAGTGAGGGGACAATGGCGATTATTATAGACAGTGATGGGGCAATGGGGATTATTATAGACAGTGAAGGGACAATGGGGATTATTTAGACAGTGATGGGACAATGGGGATTAATATAGACAGTGATGGGACAATGAGGATTATTATAGACAGTGATGGGACAATTGGGATTATTATAGACAGTGATGAGAGAATAAAGATTATTATAGACAGTGATGGGACAATGGGGATTATTATAGACAGTGATGGGACAATGGGGATTATTATAGACAGTGATGAGACAATGGGGATTATTATAGACAGTGATGAGACAATGGGGATTGTTATAGACAGTGGTGGACAATGGGGATTATTATAGACAGTGATTGGACAATGGGGATTATTATAGACAGTGATGGGACAATGGGGATTATTATAGACAGTGATGGGTCAATAGGGATTATTATAGACAATGATGGGACAATGGGGATGATTATAGACAGTGATGAGACAATGGGGATTATTATAGACAGTGATGGGACAATGGGGACTATTATAGACAGTGATGAGACAATCGGGATTATTATAGACAGTGATGGGACAATGGGGATTATTATATACAGTGATGAGTCAATGGGAATTATTATAGACAGTGATGAGACAATGGGGATTATTGTAGACAGTGATGGGACAATGAGGATTATTATAGACAGTGATGAGACAATGGGGATTATTATAGCAGTGATGAGACAATGGGGATTATTATAGACAGTGATGGGACAATGGGGATTATTATAGACAATGATGGGACAATGGGGATGATTATAGACAGTGATGAGACAATGGGGATTATTATAGACAGTGATGGGACAATGGGGATTATTATAGACAGTGATGGGACAATGGGGATTATTATAGACAGTGAAGGGACAATGGGGATTATTATCGACAGTGATGGGTCAATGGGGATTATTTTCGACAGTGATGAGACAACGGGGATTATTATAGACAGTGATCAGACAATGGGGATTATTATAGACCGTGATGGGACAATGAGGATTATTATAGACAGTGATGAGACAATGGGGATTATTATAGACAGTAATGAGACAATGGGGATTATTGTAGACAGTGATGGGACAATGGGGATTATTATAGACAGTGATGAGACAATGGGGATTATTATAGACAGTGATGAGACAATGTGGATTATTATAGACAGAGATGGGACAATGAGGATTATTATAGACAGCGATGGGACAATGGGGAATATTATAGACAGTGATGAGACAATGGGGATTATTATAGACAGTGATGGGACAATGGGGATTATTATAGCAGTGATGAGACAATGGGGATTATTATAGACAGTGATGGGACAATGAGAATTATTATAGACAGTGATGGGACAATGGGGATTATTATAGACTGTGATGGGACAATGGGGATTATTATAGACAGTGATGAGACAATGGGGATTAATATAGACAGTGATGAGACAATGGGGATTATTATAGACAGTGATGGGACAATGGCGATTATTTAAGACAGTGATGAGACAATGGGGATTATTATAGACAGTGATGGGACAATGGGGATTATTAGAGACAGTGATGAGACAATGAGGATTAATATAGACAGTGATGGGACAATGGGGATTATTATAGACAGTGATGGGATAAAGGGGATTATTATAGACATTGATGGGTCAATGGGGATTATTATAGACAGTGATGAGACAATGGGGATTATTATAGACAGTGATGGGACAATGGGGATTATTATAGACAGTGATGGTACAATGGGGATTATTATAATCAGTGATGGGACAATGAGGATTATTATAGACAGTGATGGGGCAATGGGGATTATTATAGACAGTGATGGGACAATGGGGATTATTAAAGACAGCGATGAGAAAATGGGGATTATTATAGACAGTGATGGGAAAATGGGGATTATTATAGACAGTGATGGGACAATGGGGATTATTATAGACAGTGATGGGACAATGAGGATTATTATAGACAGTGATGGGACAATGGGGATTGTTATAGACAGTGATGGGACATTGGGGATTATTATAGACAGTGATGGGACAATGAGGATTACTATAGACAGTGATGAGACAATGGGGATTATTATAGCAGTGATGAGACAATGGGGATTATTATAGACAGTGATGGGACAATGAGGATTATTATAGACAATGATGGGACAATGGGGATGATTATAGACAGTGATGAGACAATGGGGATTATTATAGACAGTGATGGGACAATGGGGATTATTATAGACAGTGATGGGACAATGAGGATTATTATAGACAGTGATGGGACAATGGGGATTATTATAGACAGTGATGGGACAATGGGGATTATTATAGACAGTGATGGGACAATGAGGATTATTATAGACAGTGATGTAACAATGGGTATTATTTTAGACAGTGATGCGACATTGGGGATTATTATCGACTGTGATGGGACAATGGGGATTATTATAGACAGTGAGGGGCAATGGGGATTATTATAGACAGTGATGAGATAATGGGGATTATTATAGACAGTGATGGGACAATGCGGATTGTTATAGACAGTGATGGGACAATGGGGATTATTATATGCAGTGATGGGACAATGGGGATTATTATAGTCAGTGATTGGACAATGGGGATTCTTACAGACAGTGATGGGACAATGGGGATTATTATCGACAGTGATGGGTCAATGGGGATTATTTTCGACAGTGATGAGACAATGGGGATTATTATAGACAGTGATCAGACAATGGGGATTATTATAGACCGTGATGGGACAATGAGGATTATTATAGACAGTGATGAGACAATGGGGATTATTATAGACAGTGATGAGACAATGGGGATTATTGTAGACAGTGATGGGACAATGAGGATTATTATAGACAGTGATGGGACAATGTGGATTATTATAGACAGTGATGAGACAATGGGGATTATTATAGACAGTGATGAGACAATGTGGATTATTATAGACAGAGATGGGACAATGAGGATTATTATAGACAGCGATGGGACAATGGGGATTATTATAGACAGTGATGAGACAATGGGGATTATTATAGACAGTGATGGGACAATGGGGGTTATTATAGCAGTGATGAGACAATGGGGATTATTATAGACAGTGATGGGACAATGAGAATTATTATGGACAGTGATGGGACAATGGGGATTATTATAGACTGTGATGGGACAATGGGGATTATTATAGACAGTGATGAGACAATGGGGATTAATATAGACAGTGATGAGACAATGGGGATTATTATAGACAGTGATGGGACAATGGCGATTATTTAAGACAGTGATGAGACAATGGGGATTATTATAGACAGTGATGGGACAATGGGGATTATTAGAGACAGTGATGAGACAATGAGGATTAATATAGACAGTGATGGGACAATGGGGATTATTATAGACAGTGATGGGATAAAGGGGATTATTATAGACAGTGATGGGTCAATGGGGATTATTATAGACAGTGATGAGACAATGGGGATTATTATAGACAGTGATGGGACAATGGGGATTATTATAGACAGTGATGGTACAATGGGGATTATTATAATCAGTGATGGGACAATGAGGATTATTATAGACAGTGATGGGGCAATGGGGATTATTATAGACAGTGATGGGACAATGGGGATTATTAAAGACAGCGATGAGAAAATGGGGATTATTATAGACAGTGATGGGACAATGGGGATTATTATAGACAGGGCTGGGACAATGGGGATTATTATAGACAGTGATGGGACAATGAGGATTATTATAGACAGTGATGGGACAATGGGGATTTTAAAAAACAGTGATGGGACATTGGGGATTATTATAGACAGTGATGGGACAATGGGGATTAATATAGACAGTGAGGGACAATGGGGATTATTATAGTCAGCGATTGGACAATGGGGATTATTATAGACAGTGATGGGACAATGGGGATTATTTTCGACAGTGATGAGACAATGGGGATTATTATAGACAGTGATGGGACAATGGGGATTATTATAGATAGTGATGAGACAATGGGGATTATTATCGACAGTGATGGGACAATGGGGACTATTATAGACAGTGAGGGGCAATGTGGATTATTATAGACAGTGATGAGACAATGGGGATTATTATAGACAGTGATGGTACAATGGGGATTGTTATAGACAGTGATGGGACAATGGGGATTACTATATGCAGTGATGGGACAATGGGGATTATTATAGTCAGTGAATGGACAATGGGGATTATTACAGACAGTGATGGGACAATGGGGATTATTTTCGACAGTGATGAGACAATGGGGATTATTATAGACAGTGATGGGTCAATGGGGATTAATATAGACAGTGATGAGACAATGGGGATTATTATAGACAGTGATGGGACAATGGGGATTATTATAGACAGTGATGAGACAATGGGGATTATTATAGACAGAGATGGGACAATGAGGATTATTATAGACAGCGATGGGACAATGGGGATTTTTATAGAGAGTGATGAGACAATGGGGATTATTACAGACAGTGATGAGACAATGGGGATTATTATAGACAGTGATGGGACAATGGGGATTATTATAGACAGTGATGGTACAACGGGGATTATTATAGACAGTGATGAGACAATGGGGATTATTATAGACAGAGATGGGACAATGAGGATTATTATAGACAGCGATGGGACAATGGGGATTATTATAGACAGTGATGGTACAATGGGGATTGTTATAGACAGTGATGGGACAATGGGGATTACTATATGCAGTGATGGGACAATGGGGATTATTATAGTCAGTGAATGGACAATGGGGATTATTACAGACAGTGATGGGACAATGGGGATTATTTTCGACAGTGATGAGACAATGGGGATTATTATAGACAGTGATGGGACAATGGGGATTAATATAGACAGTGATGAGACAATGGGGATTATTATAGACAGTGATGGGACAATGGGGATTATTATAGACAGTGATGAGACAATGGGGATTATTATAGACAGAGATGGGACAATGGGGATTTTTATAGAGAGTGATGAGACAATGGGGATTATTACAGACAGTGATGAGACAATGGGGATTATTATAGCAGTGATGAGACAATGGGGATTATTATAGCAGTGATGAGACAATGGGGATTATTATCGACAGTGATGGTACAACGGGGATTATTATAGACAGTGATGGGACAATGGGGATTATTATAGACAGTGAGGGTCAATGGAGATTATTAGAGACAGTGATGGGACAATGGGGATTATTATAGACAGTGATGGGACAATGTGGATTATTATAGACAGTGATGGGACAATTGGGATTATTACAGACAGTGATGGGACAATGCGGATTATTATAGACAGTGATGGTACAACGGGGATTATTATAGACAGTGATGAGACAATGGGGATTATTATAGACAGAGATGGGACAATGAGGATTATTATAGCAGTGATGAGACAATGGGGATTATTATAGCAGTGATGAGACAATGGGGATTATTATAGAGAGTGATGAGACAATGGGGATTATTATAGACAGTGATGGGACAATGGGGATTATTATAGACAGTGATGGGCCAATGAGGATTATTATAGACAGCGATGGGACAATGGGGATTTTTATAGAGAGTGATGAGACAATGGGGATTATTACAGACAGTGATGAGACAATGGGGATTATCATAGACAGTGATGGGACAATGGGGATTATTATAGACAGTGATGGGACAATGGGGATTATTATAGACAGTGATGGTACAACGGGGATTATTATAGACAGTGATGAGACAATGGGGATTATTATAGACAGAGATGGGACAATGAGGATTATTATAGACAGCGATGGGACAATGGGGATTTTTATAGAGAGTGATGAGACAATGGGGATTATTACAGACAGTGATGAGACAATGGGGATTATTATAGCAGTGATGAGACAATGGGGATTATTATAGCAGTGATGAGACAATGGGGATTATTATCGACAGTGATGGTACAACGGGGATTATTATAGACAGTGATGGGACAATGGGGATTATTATAGACAGTGAGGGTCAATGGAGATTATTAGAGACAGTGATGGGACAATGGGGATTATTATAGACAGTGATGGGACAATGTGGATTATTATAGACAGTGATGGGACAATTGGGATTATTACAGACAGTGATGGGACAATGCGGATTATTATAGACAGTGATGAGACAATGGGGATTATTATAGAGAGTGATGAGACAATGGGGATTATTATAGACAGTGATGGGACAATGGGGATTATTATAGACAGTGATGGGCCAATGGGGATTATTATAGACAGTGAGGGACAATGAGGATTATTATAGACAGTGATGGGACAATGGGGATTATTATAGACAGTGATGGGACAATGAGGATTATTATCGACAGTGATGGGACAACGGGGATTATTATAGACTGTGATGGGACAATGGGGATTATTATAGACAGTGATGAGACAATGGGGATTAATATAGACAGTGATGAGACAATGGGGATTATTATAGACAGTGATGGGACAATGGCGATTATATAAGACAGTGATGAGACAATGGGGATTATTATAGACAGTGATGGGACAATGGGGATTATTATAGACAGTGATGGGACAATGGGGATTATTATAGACAGTGATGGGACAATGGGGATTATTATCGACAGTGATGAGACAATGAGGATTAATATAAACAGCGATGGGACAATGGGGATCATTATAGACAGTGATGAGACAATAAGGGGATTTTTATAGACAGTGATGGGACAATGGGGATTATTATAGACAGTGATGGCTCAATGGGGATTATTATCGACAGTGATGAGACAATGGGGATTATTATAGACAGTGATGGGACAATGGGGATTATTATAGACAGTGATGGGACAATGGGGATTATTATAGACAGTGATGGGACAATGGGGATTATTATAGACAGTGATGGGACAATGAGGATTATTATAGACAGTGATGGGACAATGGGGATTATTATAGACAGTGATGGGACAATGGGGATTATTATAGACAGTGATGAGACAATGGGGATTATTATAGACAGTGATGGGACAATGGGGATTATTATAGACAGTGATGGGACAATGAGGATTATTATAAAAAGAGATGGGACAATGGGGATTATTATAGACAGTGATGGGACATTGGGGATTATTATAGACAGTGATGGGACAATGGGGATTATTAATGACAGTGATGGGACAATGAGGATTATTATAAAAAGAGATGGGACAATGGGGATTATTATAGACAGTGATGGGACATTGCGGATTATTATAGACAGTGATGGGACAATGGGGATTATTATAGACAGTGAGGGACAATGGGGATTATTATAGTCAGTGATTGGACAATGGGGATTATTATAGACAGTGATGAGACAATGGGGACTATTATAGACAGTGATGAGACAATGGGGATTATTATAGATAGTGATGGGACAATGGGGATTATTATAGACAGTGATGAGTCAATGGGAATTATTATAGACAGTGATGAGACAATGGGGATTATTGTAGACAGTGCTGGGCCAATGAGGATTATTATAGACAGTGATGGGACAATGTGGATTATTATAGACAGTGATGAGACAATGGGGATTATTATAGACAGTGATGGTACAATGGGGATTATTATAATCAGTGATGGGACAATGAGGATTATTATAGACAGTGATGGGGCAATGGGGATTATTATAGACAGTGATGGGACAATGGGGATTATTAAAGACAGCGATGAGAAAATGGGGATTATTATAGACAGTGATGGGACAATGGGGATTATTATAGACAGTGATGGGACAATGGGGATTATTATAGACAGTGATGGGACAATGAGGATTATTATAGACAGTGATGGGACAATGGGGATTATTATAGACAGTGATGGGACATTGGGGATTATTATAGACAGTGATGGGACAATGAGGATTACTATAGACAGTGATGAGACAATGGGGATTATTATAGCAGTGATGAGACAATGGGGATTATTATAGACAGAGATGGGACAATGAGGATTATTATAGACAGCGATGGGACAATGGGGATTATTATAGACAGTGATGAGACAATGGGGATTATTATAGACAGTGATGGGACAATGGGGGTTATTATAGCAGTGATGAGACAATGGGGATTATTATAGACAGTGATGGGACAATGAGAATTATTATAGACAGTGATGGGACAATGGGGATTATTATAGACTGTGATGGGACAATGGGGATTATTATAGACAGTGATGAGACAATGGGGATTAATATAGACAGTGATGAGACAATGGGGATTATTATAGACAGTGATGGGACAATGGCGATTATTTAAGACAGTGATGAGACAATGGGGATTATTATAGACAGTGATGGGACAATGGGGATTATTAGAGACAGTGATGAGACAATGAGGATTAATATAGACAGTGATGGGACAATGGGGATTATTATAGACAGTGATGGGATAAAGGGGATTATTATAGACAGTGATGGGTCAATGGGGATTATTATAGACAGTGATGAGACAATGGGGATTATTATAGACAGTGATGGGACAATGGGGATTATTATAGACAGTGATGGTACAATGGGGATTATTATAATCAGTGATGGGACAATGAGGATTATTATAGACAGTGATGGGGCAATGGGGATTATTATAGACAGTGATGGGACAATGGGGATTATTAAAGACAGCGATGAGAAAATGGGGATTATTATAGACAGTGATGGGACAATGGGGATTATTATAGACAGGGCTGGGACAATGGGGATTATTATAGACAGTGATGGGACAATGAGGATTATTATAGACAGTGATGGGACAATGGGGATTTTAAAAAACAGTGATGGGACATTGGGGATTATTATAGACAGTGATGGGACAATGGGGATTAATATAGACAGTGAGGGACAATGGGGATTATTATAGTCAGCGATTGGACAATGGGGATTATTATAGACAGTGATGGGACAATGGGGATTATTTTCGACAGTGATGAGACAATGGGGATTATTATAGCAGTGATGAGACAATGGGGATTATTACAGACAGTGATGGGAAAATGAGGATTATTATAGACAATGATGGGACAATGGGGATTATTATAGACATTGATGAGACAATGGGGATTATTATAGACAGTGATGGGACAATGGGGATTATTATAGACAGAGATGGGACAACGGGGATTATTATAGACAGTGATGGGACAATGAGGATTATTATAGACAGTGATGGGACAATGGGGATTATTATAGATAGTGATGAGACAATGGGGATTATTATCGACAGTGATGGGACAATGGGGACTATTATAGACAGTGAGGGGCAATGTGGATTATTATAGACAGTGATGAGACAATGGGGATTATTATAGACAGTGATGGTACAATGGGGATTGTTATAGACAGTGATGGGACAATGGGGATTACTATATGCAGTGATGGGACAATGGGGATTATTATAGTCAGTGAATGGACAATGGGGATTATTACAGACAGTGATGGGACAATGGGGATTATTTTCGACAGTGATGAGACAATGGGGATTATTATAGACAGTGATGGGACAATGGGGATTAATATAGACAGTGATGAGACAATGGGGATTATTATAGACAGTGATGGGACAATGGGGATTATTATAGACAGTGATGAGACAATGGGGATTATTATAGACAGAGATGGGACAATGAGGATTATTATAGACAGCGATGGGACAATGGGGATTTTTATAGAGAGTGATGAGACAATGGGGATTATTACAGACAGTGATGAGACAATGGGGATTATTATAGACAGTGATGGGACAATGGGGATTATTATAGACAGTGATGGTACAACGGGGATTATTATAGACAGTGATGAGACAATGGGGATTATTATAGACAGAGATGGGACAATGAGGATTATTATAGACAGCGATGGGACAATGGGGATTATTATAGACAGTGATGGTACAATGGGGATTGTTATAGACAGTGATGGGACAATGGGGATTACTATATGCAGTGATGGGACAATGGGGATTATTATAGTCAGTGAATGGACAATGGGGATTATTACAGACAGTGATGGGACAATGGGGATTATTTTCGACAGTGATGAGACAATGGGGATTATTATAGACAGTGATGGGACAATGGGGATTATTATAGACAGTGATGAGACAATGGGGATTATTATAGACAGAGATGGGACAATGAGGATTATTATAGACAGCGATGGGACAATGGGGATTTTTATAGAGAGTGATGAGACAATGGGGATTATTACAGACAGTGATGAGACAATGGGGATTATCATAGACAGTGATGGGACAATGGGGATTATTATAGACAGTGATGGGACAATGGGGATTATTATAGACAGTGATGGTACAACGGGGATTATTATAGACAGTGATGAGACAATGGGGATTATTATAGACAGAGATGGGACAATGAGGATTATTATAGACAGCGATGGGACAATGGGGATTTTTATAGAGAGTGATGAGACAATGGGGATTATTACAGACAGTGATGAGACAATGGGGATTATTATAGCAGTGATGAGACAATGGGGATTATTATAGCAGTGATGAGACAATGGGGATTATTATCGACAGTGATGGTACAACGGGGATTATTATAGACAGTGATGGGACAATGGGGATTATTATAGACAGTGAGGGTCAATGGAGATTATTAGAGACAGTGATGGGACAATGGGGATTATTATAGACAGTGATGGGACAATGTGGATTATTATAGACAGTGATGGGACAATTGGGATTATTACAGACAGTGATGGGACAATGCGGATTATTATAGACAGTGATGAGACAATGGGGATTATTATAGAGAGTGATGAGACAATGGGGATTATTATAGACAGTGATGGGACAATGGGGATTATTATAGACAGTGATGGGCCAATGGGGATTATTATAGACAGTGAGGGACAATGAGGATTATTATAGACAGTGATGGGACAATGGGGATTATTATAGACAGTGATGGGACAATGAGGATTATTATCGACAGTGATGGGACAACGGGGATTATTATAGACAGTGATGGGACAATGGGGATTATTATAGACAGTGATGGGACAATGGGGATTATTAGAGACAGTGATGAGACAATGAGGATTAATATAAACAGCGATGGGACAATGGGGATCATTATAGACAGTGATGAGACAATAAGGGGATTTTTATAGACAGTGATGGGACAAGGGGGATTATTATAGACAGTGATGGCTCAATGGGGATTATTATCGACAGTGATGAGACAATGGGGATTATTATAGACAGTGATGGGACAATGGGGATTATTATAGACAGTGATGGGACAATGGGGATTATTATAGACAGTGATGGGACAATGGGGATTATTATAGACAGTGATGGTACAATGGGGATTATTATAGACAGTGATGGGACAATGAGGATTATTATAGACAGTGATGGGACAATGGGGATTATTATAGACAGTGATGGGACAATGGGGATTATTATAGACAGTGATGAGACAATGGGGATTATTATAGACAGTGATGGGACAATGGGGATTATTATAGACAGTGATGGGACAATGAGGATTATTATAAAAAGAGATGGGACAATGGGGATTATTATAGACAGTGATGGGACATTGGGGATTATTATAGACAGTGATGGGACAATGGGGATTATTATAGACAGTGATGGGACAATGACGATTATTATAAAAAGAGATGGGACAATGGGGATTATTATAGACAGTGATGGGACATTGCGGATTATTATAGACAGTGATGGGACAATGTGGATTATTATAGACAGTGAGGGACAATGGGGATTATTATAGTCAGTGATTGGACAATGGGGATTATTATAGACAGTGATGAGACAATGGGGACTATTATAGACAGTGATGAGACAATGGGGATTATTATAGATAGTGATGGGACAATGGGGATTATTATAGACAGTGATGAGTCAATGGGAATTATTATAGACAGTGATGAGACAATGGGGATTATTGTAGACAGTGCTGGGCCAATGAGGATTATTATAGACAGTGATGGGACAATGTGGATTATTATAGACAGTGATGAGACAATGGGGATTATTATAGACAGTGATGAGATAATGGGGATTATTATAGACAGAGATGGGACAATGAGGATTACTATAGACAGCGATGGGACAATGGGGATTATTATAGACAGAGATGGGACAATGAGGATTATTATAGACAGCGATGGGACAATGGGGATTTTTATAGAGAGTGATGAGACAATGGGAATTATTACAGACAGTGATGAGACAATGGGGATTATCATAGACAGTGATGGGACAATGGGGATTATTATAGACAGTGATGGGACAATGGGGATTATTATAGACAGTGATGGTACAACGGGGATTATTATAGACAGTGATGAGACAATGGGGATTATTATAGACAGAGATGGGACAATGAGGATTATTATAGACAGCGATGGGACAATGGGGATTTTTATAGAGAGTGATGAGACAATGGGGATTATTACAGACAGTGATGAGACAATGGGGATTATTATAGCAGTGATGAGACAATGGGGATTATTATAGCAGTGATGAGACAATGGGGATTATTATCGACAGTGATGGTACAACGGGGATTATTATAGACAGTGATGGGACAATGGGGATTATTATAGACAGTGAGGGTCAATGGAGATTATTAGAGACAGTGATGGGACAATGGGGATTATTATAGACAGTGATGGGACAATGTGGATTATTATAGACAGTGATGGGACAATTGGGATTATTACAGACAGTGATGGGACAATGCGGATTATTATAGACAGTGATGAGACAATGGGGATTATTATAGAGAGTGATGAGACAATGGGGATTATTATAGACAGTGATGGGACAATGGGGATTATTATAGACAGTGATGGGCCAATGGGGATTATTATAGACAGTGAGGGACAATGAGGATTATTATAGACAGTGATGGGACAATGGGGATTATTATAGACAGTGATGGGACAATGAGGATTATTATCGACAGTGATGGGACAACGGGGATTATTATAGACTGTGATGGGACAATGGGGATTATTATAGACAGTGATGAGACAATGGGGATTAATATAGACAGTGATGAGACAATGGGGATTATTATAGACAGTGATGGGACAATGGCGATTATATAAGACAGTGATGAGACAATGGGGATTATTATAGACAGTGATGGGACAATGGGGATTATTATAGACAGTGATGGGACAATGGGGATTATTATAGACAGTGATGGGACAATGGGGATTATTATCGACAGTGATGAGACAATGAGGATTAATATAAACAGCGATGGGACAATGGGGATCATTATAGACAGTGATGAGACAATAAGGGGATTTTTATAGACAGTGATGGGACAATGGGGATTATTATAGACAGTGATGGCTCAATGGGGATTATTATCGACAGTGATGAGACAATGGGGATTATTATAGACAGTGATGGGACAATGGGGATTATTATAGACAGTGATGGGACAATGGGGATTATTATAGACAGTGATGGGACAATGGGGATTATTATAGACAGTGATGGGACAATGAGGATTATTATAGACAGTGATGGGACAATGGGGATTATTATAGACAGTGATGGGACAATGGGGATTATTATAGACAGTGATGAGACAATGGGGATTATTATAGACAGTGATGGGACAATGGGGATTATTATAGACAGTGATGGGACAATGAGGATTATTATAAAAAGAGATGGGACAATGGGGATTATTATAGACAGTGATGGGACATTGGGGATTATTATAGACAGTGATGGGACAATGGGGATTATTAATGACAGTGATGGGACAATGAGGATTATTATAAAAAGAGATGGGACAATGGGGATTATTATAGACAGTGATGGGACATTGCGGATTATTATAGACAGTGATGGGACAATGGGGATTATTATAGACAGTGAGGGACAATGGGGATTATTATAGTCAGTGATTGGACAATGGGGATTATTATAGACAGTGATGAGACAATGGGGACTATTATAGACAGTGATGAGACAATGGGGATTATTATAGATAGTGATGGGACAATGGGGATTATTATAGACAGTGATGAGTCAATGGGAATTATTATAGACAGTGATGAGACAATGGGGATTATTGTAGACAGTGCTGGGCCAATGAGGATTATTATAGACAGTGATGGGACAATGTGGATTATTATAGACAGTGATGAGACAATGGGGATTATTATAGACAGTGATGGTACAATGGGGATTATTATAATCAGTGATGGGACAATGAGGATTATTATAGACAGTGATGGGGCAATGGGGATTATTATAGACAGTGATGGGACAATGGGGATTATTAAAGACAGCGATGAGAAAATGGGGATTATTATAGACAGTGATGGGACAATGGGGATTATTATAGACAGTGATGGGACAATGGGGATTATTATAGACAGTGATGGGACAATGAGGATTATTATAGACAGTGATGGGACAATGGGGATTATTATAGACAGTGATGGGACATTGGGGATTATTATAGACAGTGATGGGACAATGAGGATTACTATAGACAGTGATGAGACAATGGGGATTATTATAGCAGTGATGAGACAATGGGGATTATTATAGACAGAGATGGGACAATGAGGATTATTATAGACAGCGATGGGACAATGGGGATTATTATAGACAGTGATGAGACAATGGGGATTATTATAGACAGTGATGGGACAATGGGGGTTATTATAGCAGTGATGAGACAATGGGGATTATTATAGACAGTGATGGGACAATGAGAATTATTATAGACAGTGATGGGACAATGGGGATTATTATAGACTGTGATGGGACAATGGGGATTATTATAGACAGTGATGAGACAATGGGGATTAATATAGACAGTGATGAGACAATGGGGATTATTATAGACAGTGATGGGACAATGGCGATTATTTAAGACAGTGATGAGACAATGGGGATTATTATAGACAGTGATGGGACAATGGGGATTATTAGAGACAGTGATGAGACAATGAGGATTAATATAGACAGTGATGGGACAATGGGGATTATTATAGACAGTGATGGGATAAAGGGGATTATTATAGACAGTGATGGGTCAATGGGGATTATTATAGACAGTGATGAGACAATGGGGATTATTATAGACAGTGATGGGACAATGGGGATTATTATAGACAGTGATGGTACAATGGGGATTATTATAATCAGTGATGGGACAATGAGGATTATTATAGACAGTGATGGGGCAATGGGGATTATTATAGACAGTGATGGGACAATGGGGATTATTAAAGACAGCGATGAGAAAATGGGGATTATTATAGACAGTGATGGGACAATGGGGATTATTATAGACAGGGCTGGGACAATGGGGATTATTATAGACAGTGATGGGACAATGAGGATTATTATAGACAGTGATGGGACAATGGGGATTTTAAAAAACAGTGATGGGACATTGGGGATTATTATAGACAGTGATGGGACAATGGGGATTAATATAGACAGTGAGGGACAATGGGGATTATTATAGTCAGCGATTGGACAATGGGGATTATTATAGACAGTGATGGGACAATGGGGATTATTTTCGACAGTGATGAGACAATGGGGATTATTATAGCAGTGATGAGACAATGGGGATTATTACAGACAGTGATGGGAAAATGAGGATTATTATAGACAATGATGGGACAATGGGGATTATTATAGACATTGATGAGACAATGGGGATTATTATAGACAGTGATGGGACAATGGGGATTATTATAGACAGAGATGGGACAACGGGGATTATTATAGACAGTGATGGGACAATGAGGATTATTATAGACAGTGATGGGACAATGGGGATTATTATAGATAGTGATGAGACAATGGGGATTATTATCGACCGTGATGGGACAATGGGGACTATTATAGACAGTGAGGGGCAATGTGGATTATTATAGACAGTGATGAGACAATGGGGATTATTATAGACAGTGATGGTACAATGGGGATTGTTATAGACAGTGATGGGACAATGGGGATTACTATATGCAGTGATGGGACAATGGGGATTATTATAGTCAGTGAATGGACAATGGGGATTATTACAGACAGTGATGGGACAATGGGGATTATTTTCGACAGTGATGAGACAATGGGGATTATTATAGACAGTGATGGGACAATGGGGATTAATATAGACAGTGATGAGACAATGGGGATTATTATAGACAGTGATGGGACAATGGGGATTATTATAGACAGTGATGAGACAATGGGGATTATTATAGACAGAGATGGGACAATGAGGATTATTATAGACAGCGATGGGACAATGGGGATTTTTATAGAGAGTGATGAGACAATGGGGATTATTACAGACAGTGATGAGACAATGGGGATTATTATAGACAGTGATGGGACAATGGGGATTATTATAGACAGTGATGGTACAACGGGGATTATTATAGACAGTGATGAGACAATGGGGATTATTATAGACAGAGATGGGACAATGAGGATTATTATAGACAGCGATGGGACAATGGGGATTATTATAGACAGTGATGGTACAATGGGGATTGTTATAGACAGTGATGGGACAATGGGGATTACTATATGCAGTGATGGGACAATGGGGATTATTATAGTCAGTGAATGGACAATGGGGATTATTACAGACAGTGATGGGACAATGGGGATTATTTTCGACAGTGATGAGACAATGGGGATTATTATAGACAGTGATGGGACAATGGGGATTATTATAGACAGTGATGAGACAATGGGGATTATTATAGACAGAGATGGGACAATGAGGATTATTATAGACAGCGATGGGACAATGGGGATTTTTATAGAGAGTGATGAGACAATGGGGATTATTACAGACAGTGATGAGACAATGGGGATTATCATAGACAGTGATGGGACAATGGGGATTATTATAGACAGTGATGGGACAATGGGGATTATTATAGACAGTGATGGTACAACGGGGATTATTATAGACAGTGATGAGACAATGGGGATTATTATAGACAGAGATGGGACAATGAGGATTATTATAGACAGCGATGGGACAATGGGGATTTTTATAGAGAGTGATGAGACAATGGGGATTATTACAGACAGTGATGAGACAATGGGGATTATTATAGCAGTGATGAGACAATGGGGATTATTATAGCAGTGATGAGACAATGGGGATTATTATCGACAGTGATGGTACAACGGGGATTATTATAGACAGTGATGGGACAATGGGGATTATTATAGACAGTGAGGGTCAATGGAGATTATTAGAGACAGTGATGGGACAATGGGGATTATTATAGACAGTGATGGGACAATGTGGATTATTATAGACAGTGATGGGACAATTGGGATTATTACAGACAGTGATGGGACAATGCGGATTATTATAGACAGTGATGAGACAATGGGGATTATTATAGAGAGTGATGAGACAATGGGGATTATTATAGACAGTGATGGGACAATGGGGATTATTATAGACAGTGATGGGCCAATGGGGATTATTATAGACAGTGAGGGACAATGAGGATTATTATAGACAGTGATGGGACAATGGGGATTATTATAGACAGTGATGGGACAATGAGGATTATTATCGACAGTGATGGGACAACGGGGATTATTATAGACAGTGATGGGACAATGGGGATTATTATAGACAGTGATGGGACAATGGGGATTATTAGAGACAGTGATGAGACAATGAGGATTAATATAAACAGCGATGGGACAATGGGGATCATTATAGACAGTGATGAGACAATAAGGGGATTTTTATAGACAGTGATGGGACAAGGGGGATTATTATAGACAGTGATGGCTCAATGGGGATTATTATCGACAGTGATGAGACAATGGGGATTATTATAGACAGTGATGGGACAATGGGGATTATTATAGACAGTGATGGGACAATGGGGATTATTATAGACAGTGATGGGACAATGGGGATTATTATAGACAGTGATGGTACAATGGGGATTATTATAGACAGTGATGGGACAATGAGGATTATTATAGACAGTGATGGGACAATGGGGATTATTATAGACAGTGATGGGACAATGGGGATTATTATAGACAGTGATGAGACAATGGGGATTATTATAGACAGTGATGGGACAATGGGGATTATTATAGACAGTGATGGGACAATGAGGATTATTATAAAAAGAGATGGGACAATGGGGATTATTATAGACAGTGATGGGACATTGGGGATTATTATAGACAGTGATGGGACAATGGGGATTATTATAGACAGTGATGGGACAATGAGGATTATTATAAAAAGAGATGGGACAATGGGGATTATTATAGACAGTGATGGGACATTGCGGATTATTATAGACAGTGATGGGACAATGTGGATTATTATAGACAGTGAGGGACAATGGGGATTATTATAGTCAGTGATTGGACAATGGGGATTATTATAGACAGTGATGAGACAATGGGGACTATTATAGACAGTGATGAGACAATGGGGATTATTATAGATAGTGATGGGACAATGGGGATTATTATAGACAGTGATGAGTCAATGGGAATTATTATAGACAGTGATGAGACAATGGGGATTATTGTAGACAGTGCTGGGCCAATGAGGATTATTATAGACAGTGATGGGACAATGTGGATTATTATAGACAGTGATGAGACAATGGGGATTATTATAGACAGTGATGAGATAATGGGGATTATTATAGACAGAGATGGGACAATGAGGATTACTATAGACAGCGATGGGACAATGGGGATTATTATAGACAGTGATGAGGCAATGGCGATTATTATAGCAGTGATGAGACAATGGGGATTATTACTGAGAGTGATGGGACAATGAGGATTATTATAGACAATGATTTGACAATGGGGATTATTATAGACAGTGATGAGACAATGGGAATTATTATAGACAGTGATGGGACAATGGGGATTATTATAGACAGTGATGGGACAATGGGGATTATTATAGACAGTGATGGGACAATGAGGATTATTAGAGACAGTGATGGGACAATGGGGATTATTATAGACAGTAATGAGACAATGGGGATTATTATCGACAGTGATGGGACAATGGGTATTATTATAGACAGTGAGGGGCAATGGGGATTATTATAGACAGTGATGAGACAATGGGGATTATTATAGACAGTGATGGGACAATGGGGATTGTTATAGACAGTGATGGGACAATGGGGATTATTATATGCAGTGATGGGACAATGGGGATTATTATAGTCAGTGATTGGACAATGGGGATTATTACAGAGAGTGATGGGACAATGGGGATTATTAAAGACAGTGATGGGTCAATGGGGATTATTTTCGACAGTGATGAGACAATGGGGATTATTATAGACAGTGATGGGACAATGGGGATTAATATAGACAGTGATGAGACAATGGGGATTATTATAAACAGTGATGGGACAATGGGGATTGTTTTAGAGAGTGATGAGACAATGGGGATTATTACAGACAGTGATGAGACAATGGGGATTATTATAGCAGTGATGAGACAATGGGGATTATTATAGACAGTGATGGGACAATGGGGATTATTAAAGACAGTGATGGGACAATGGGGATTATTATAGACAGTGATGGGACAATGGGGATTATGATAGACAGTGATGGTACAACGGGGATTATTATAGACAGTGATGGTACAATGGGGATTATTATAGACAGTGAGGGACAATGGGGATTATTATAGACAGTGATGGGACAATGGAGATGATTATAGACAGTGATGGGACAATTGGGATTATTACAGACAGTGATGGGACAATGCGGATTATTATAGACAGTGATGAGACAATGGGGATTATTATAGAGAGTGATGAGACAATGGGGATTATTATAGACAGTGGTGGGACAATGGGGATTATTATAGACAGTGATGGGACAATGGGGATTATTTAGACAGTGATGGGACAATGGGGATTAATATAGTCAGTGATGGGACAATGAGGATTATTATAGACAGTGATGGTACAATGGGGATTATTATAGACAGTGATGAGACAATAAAGATTATTATAGACAGTGATGGGACAATGGGAATTATTATAGACAGTGATGAGACAATGGGGATTATTATAGACAGTGATGAGAAAATTGGGATTATTATAGACAGTGGTGGGACAATGGGGATTATTATAGACAGTGATTGGATAATGGGGATTATTATAGACAGTGATGGGTCAATGGGGATTATTATAGACAGTGATGTGACAATAGGGATTATTATAGACAGTGATGGGACAATGGGGATTATTATAGACAGTGATGGGACAATGGGGATTATTATAGACAGTGATGAGACAATGGGGATTATTATAGACAGTGATGAGACCATGAGGATTATTATAGACAGTGATGGGACAATGGGGATTATTATAGACAGTGGTGGGACAATGGGGATTATTAAAGACAGTGATGAGACAATGAGGATTAATATAGACAGCGATGGGACAATGGGGATCATTATAGACAGTGATGAGACAATAAGGGGATTATTATAGACAGTGATGGGACAATGGGGATTATTATAGACAGTGATGAGACAATGGGGATTATTATAGACAGAGATGGGACAATGAGGATTATTATAGACAGCGATGGGACAATGGGGATTATTATAGACAGTGATGAGACAATGGGGATTATTACAAACAGTGGTGAGACAATGGGGATTATTATAGCAGTGATGAGACAATGGGGATTATTATAGACAGTGGTGGGACAATGGGGATTATTATAGACAGTGAGGGGACAATGGGGATTATTTAGACAGTGATGGGACAATGGGGATTAATATAGACAGTGATGGGACAATGAGGATTATTATAGACAGTGATGGGACAATGGGGATTATTATAGACAGTGAAGAGAGAATAAAGATTATTATAGACAGTGATGGGACAATGGGGATTATTATAGACAGTGATGGGACAATGGGGATTATTATAGACAGTGATGAGACAATGGGGATTATTATAGACAGTGATGAGACAATGGGGATTGTTATAGACAGTGGTGGACAATGGGGATTATTATAGACAGTGATGGGATAATGGGGATTATTATAGACAGTGATGGGTCAATGGGGATTATTATAGACAGTGATGAGACAATGGGGATTATTATAGACAGTGATGGGACAATGGGGATTATTATAGACAGTGATGGGACAATGGGGATTATTATAGACAGTGATGAGACAATGGGGATTATTATAGAGAGTGATGAGACAATGAGGATTATTATAGGCAGTGATGGGACAATGGGGATTATTATAGACAGTGATGGGACAATGGGCATTATTATAGACAGTGATGGGACAATGGGGATGATTATAGACAGTGATGGGACGAAGAGGATTATTATAGACAGTGATGGGACAATGGGGATTATTATAGACAGTGATGAGACAATGGAGATTATTATAGACAGTGATGAGACAATGGGGATTATTATAGACAGTGATGGGACAATGGGGATTAATATAGACAGTGATGGGACAATGAGAATTATTTTAGACAGTGATGGGACAATGGGAATTATTATAGACTGTGATGGGACATTGGGGATTATTATAGACAGTGATGGGACAATGGGGATTATTATAGACAGTGATGGGACAATGGGGATTATAAAGACAGTGATGGGTCAAGAGGGATTATTATAGACAGTGATGAGACAATGGGGACTATTATAGACAATGATGAGACAATCGGGATTTTTATAGACAGTGATGGGACAATGGGGATTATTATAGACAGTGATGAGTCAATGGGAATTATTATAGACAGTGATGAGACAATGGGGATTATTGTAGACAGTGATGGGACAATGAGGATTATGATAGACAGTGATGAGACAATGGGGATTATTATAGCAGTGATGAGACAATGGGGATTATTATAGACAGTGATGGGACAATGAGGATTATTATAGACAATGATGGGACAATGGGGATTATTATAGACAGTGATGAGACAATGGGGATTATTATAGACAGTGATGGGACAATGGGGATTATTATAGACAGTGATGGGACAATGGGGATTATTATAGAGAGTGATGGGACAATGAGGATTATTATAGACAGTGATGGAACAATGGGTATTATTTTAGACAGTGATGCGACATTGGGGATTATTACAGACAGTGATGGGACAATGGGGATTATTATCGACAGTGATGGGTCAATGGGGATTATTTTCGACAGTGATGAGACAATGGGGATTATTATAGACAGTGATCAGACAATGGGGATTATTATAGACCGTGATGGGACAATGAGGATTATTATAGACAGTGATGAGACAATGGGGATTATTATAGACAGTGATGAGACAATGGGGATTATTGTAGACAGTGATGGGACAATCAGGATTATTATAGACAGTGATGGGACAATGTGGATTATTATAGACAGTGATGAGACAATGGGGATTATTATAGACAGTGATGAGACAATGGGGATTATTATAGACAGAAATGGGACAATGAGGATTATTATAGACAGCGATGGGACAATGGGGATTATTATAGACAGTGATGAGACAATGGGGATTATTATAGACAGTGATGAGACAATGGGGATTATTATAGCAGTGATGAGACAATGGGGATTATTATAGACAGTGATGGGACAATGAGGATTATTATAGACAGTGATGGGACAATGGGGATTATTATAGACAATGATGGGACACTTGGGATTATTTTGACAGTGATGGGTCAATGATGATTATTATAGACAGTGATGAGACAATGGGGATTATTATTGACAGTGATGGGACAATGGGGATTATTATAGACAGTGATGGGACAATGGGGATTATTATAGACAGTGATGAGACAATAAGGATTATTATAGACAGTGATGGGACAATGGGGATTATTATAGACAGTGATGGGACAATGGGGATTATTATAGACAGTGATGGGACAATGGGGATTATTACAGTCAGTGATGGGATAATGGGGATTATTATAGACAGTGAGGGACAATGGGGATCATTATAGACAGTGATGGGACAATTGGGATTATTATAGACAGTGATGGGACAATGGGGATTATTATAGACAGTGATGGGACAATGAGGATTATTATAGACAGTGATGAGACAATGGGGAATATTATAGAGAGTGATGGGACAATGGGGATTATTATAGACAGTGATGAGACAAAAGGGATTATTATAGATAGTGATGAGAAAATGGGGTTTATTATAGACAATGAAGAGACAATGGGGAATAATATAGACAGTGATGGGACAATGGGGATTATTATAGACAGTGAGGGACAATGAGGATTATTATAGACAGTGATGGGACAATGGGGATTATTATAGACAGTGATGGGACAATGAGAATTATTATAGACAGTGATGGGACAATGGGGATTATTATAGACAGTGATGAGACAATAAAGATTATTATAGACAGTGATGGGACAATGGGGATTATTATAGACAGTGATGGGACAATGGGGATTATTATAGACAGTGATGAGACAATGGGGATTATTATAGACAGTGATGAGACAATGGGGATTATTGTAGACAGTGCTGGGCCAATGAGGATTATTATAGACAGTGATGGGACAATGTGGATTATTATAGACAGTGATGAGACAATGGGGATTATTATAGACAGTGATGAGATAATGGGGATTATTATAGACAGAGATGGGACAATGAGGATTACTATAGACAGCGATGGGACAATGGGGATTATTATAGACAGTGATGAGGCAATGGCGATTATTATAGCAGTGATGAGACAATGGGGATTATTACTGAGAGTGATGGGACAATGAGGATTATTATAGACAATGATTTGACAATGGGGATTATTATAGACAGTGATGAGACAATGGGAATTATTATAGACAGTGATGGGACAATGGGGATTATTATAGACAGTGATGGGACAATGGGGATTATTATAGACAGTGATGGGACAATGAGGATTATTAGAGACAGTGATGGGACAATGGGGATTATTATAGACAGTAATGAGACAATGGGGATTATTATCGACAGTGATGGGACAATGGGTATTATTATAGACAGTGAGGGGCAATGGGGATTATTATAGACAGTGATGAGACAATGGGGATTATTATAGACAGTGATGGGACAATGGGGATTGTTATAGACAGTGATGGGACAATGGGGATTATTATATGCAGTGATGGGACAATGGGGATTATTATAGTCAGTGATTGGACAATGGGGATTATTACAGAGAGTGATGGGACAATGGGGATTATTAAAGACAGTGATGGGTCAATGGGGATTATTTTCGACAGTGATGAGACAATGGGGATTATTATAGACAGTGATGGGACAATGGGGATTAATATAGACAGTGATGAGACAATGGGGATTATTATAAACAGTGATGGGACAATGGGGATTGTTTTA
The DNA here is from genome assembly GCF_044704955.1 of Pristiophorus japonicus. Classification (NCBI taxonomy): domain Eukaryota; kingdom Metazoa; phylum Chordata; class Chondrichthyes; family Pristiophoridae; genus Pristiophorus; species Pristiophorus japonicus. The sequence goes on from NW_027251113.1 coordinate 1,351,916, forward strand.
GAGAGTGATGAGACAATGGGGATTATTACAGACAGTGATGAGACAATGGGGATTATTATAGCAGTGATGAGACAATGGGGATTATTATAGACAGTGATGGGACAATGGGGATTATTAAAGACAGTGATGGGACAATGGGGATTATTATAGACAGTGATGGGACAATGGGGATTATGATAGACAGTGATGGTACAACGGGGATTATTATAGACAGTGATGGTACAATGGGGATTATTATAGACAGTGAGGGACAATGGGGATTATTATAGACAGTGATGGGACAATGGAGATGATTATAGACAGTGATGGGACAATTGGGATTATTACAGACAGTGATGGGACAATGCGGATTATTATAGACAGTGATGAGACAATGGGGATTATTATAGAGAGTGATGAGACAATGGGGATTATTATAGACAGTGGTGGGACAATGGGGATTATTATAGACAGTGATGGGACAATGGGGATTATTTAGACAGTGATGGGACAATGGGGATTAATATAGTCAGTGATGGGACAATGAGGATTATTATAGACAGTGATGGTACAATGGGGATTATTATAGACAGTGATGAGACAATAAAGATTATTATAGACAGTGATGGGACAATGGGAATTATTATAGACAGTGATGAGACAATGGGGATTATTATAGACAGTGATGAGAAAATTGGGATTATTATAGACAGTGGTGGGACAATGGGGATTATTATAGACAGTGATTGGATAATGGGGATTATTATAGACAGTGATGGGTCAATGGGGATTATTATAGACAGTGATGTGACAATAGGGATTATTATAGACAGTGATGGGACAATGGGGATTATTATAGACAGTGATGGGACAATGGGGATTATTATAGACAGTGATGAGACAATGGGGATTATTATAGACAGTGATGAGACCATGAGGATTATTATAGACAGTGATGGGACAATGGGGATTATTATAGACAGTGGTGGGACAATGGGGATTATTAAAGACAGTGATGAGACAATGAGGATTAATATAGACAGCGATGGGACAATGGGGATCATTATAGACAGTGATGAGACAATAAGGGGATTATTATAGACAGTGATGGGACAATGGGGATTATTATAGACAGTGATGAGACAATGGGGATTATTATAGACAGAGATGGGACAATGAGGATTATTATAGACAGCGATGGGACAATGGGGATTATTATAGACAGTGATGAGACAATGGGGATTATTACAAACAGTGGTGAGACAATGGGGATTATTATAGCAGTGATGAGACAATGGGGATTATTATAGACAGTGGTGGGACAATGGGGATTATTATAGACAGTGAGGGGACAATGGGGATTATTTAGACAGTGATGGGACAATGGGGATTAATATAGACAGTGATGGGACAATGAGGATTATTATAGACAGTGATGGGACAATGGGGATTATTATAGACAGTGAAGAGAGAATAAAGATTATTATAGACAGTGATGGGACAATGGGGATTATTATAGACAGTGATGGGACAATGGGGATTATTATAGACAGTGATGAGACAATGGGGATTATTATAGACAGTGATGAGACAATGGGGATTGTTATAGACAGTGGTGGACAATGGGGATTATTATAGACAGTGATGGGATAATGGGGATTATTATAGACAGTGATGGGTCAATGGGGATTATTATAGACAGTGATGAGACAATGGGGATTATTATAGACAGTGATGGGACAATGGGGATTATTATAGACAGTGATGGGACAATGGGGATTATTATAGACAGTGATGAGACAATGGGGATTATTATAGAGAGTGATGAGACAATGAGGATTATTATAGGCAGTGATGGGACAATGGGGATTATTATAGACAGTGATGGGACAATGGGCATTATTATAGACAGTGATGGGACAATGGGGATGATTATAGACAGTGATGGGACGAAGAGGATTATTATAGACAGTGATGGGACAATGGGGATTATTATAGACAGTGATGAGACAATGGAGATTATTATAGACAGTGATGAGACAATGGGGATTATTATAGACAGTGATGGGACAATGGGGATTAATATAGACAGTGATGGGACAATGAGAATTATTTTAGACAGTGATGGGACAATGGGAATTATTATAGACTGTGATGGGACATTGGGGATTATTATAGACAGTGATGGGACAATGGGGATTATTATAGACAGTGATGGGACAATGGGGATTATAAAGACAGTGATGGGTCAAGAGGGATTATTATAGACAGTGATGAGACAATGGGGACTATTATAGACAATGATGAGACAATCGGGATTTTTATAGACAGTGATGGGACAATGGGGATTATTATAGACAGTGATGAGTCAATGGGAATTATTATAGACAGTGATGAGACAATGGGGATTATTGTAGACAGTGATGGGACAATGAGGATTATGATAGACAGTGATGAGACAATGGGGATTATTATAGCAGTGATGAGACAATGGGGATTATTATAGACAGTGATGGGACAATGAGGATTATTATAGACAATGATGGGACAATGGGGATTATTATAGACAGTGATGAGACAATGGGGATTATTATAGACAGTGATGGGACAATGGGGATTATTATAGACAGTGATGGGACAATGGGGATTATTATAGAGAGTGATGGGACAATGAGGATTATTATAGACAGTGATGGAACAATGGGTATTATTTTAGACAGTGATGCGACATTGGGGATTATTACAGACAGTGATGGGACAATGGGGATTATTATCGACAGTGATGGGTCAATGGGGATTATTTTCGACAGTGATGAGACAATGGGGATTATTATAGACAGTGATCAGACAATGGGGATTATTATAGACCGTGATGGGACAATGAGGATTATTATAGACAGTGATGAGACAATGGGGATTATTATAGACAGTGATGAGACAATGGGGATTATTGTAGACAGTGATGGGACAATCAGGATTATTATAGACAGTGATGGGACAATGTGGATTATTATAGACAGTGATGAGACAATGGGGATTATTATAGACAGTGATGAGACAATGGGGATTATTATAGACAGAAATGGGACAATGAGGATTATTATAGACAGCGATGGGACAATGGGGATTATTATAGACAGTGATGAGACAATGGGGATTATTATAGACAGTGATGAGACAATGGGGATTATTATAGCAGTGATGAGACAATGGGGATTATTATAGACAGTGATGGGACAATGAGGATTATTATAGACAGTGATGGGACAATGGGGATTATTATAGACAATGATGGGACACTTGGGATTATTTTGACAGTGATGGGTCAATGATGATTATTATAGACAGTGATGAGACAATGGGGATTATTATTGACAGTGATGGGACAATGGGGATTATTATAGACAGTGATGGGACAATGGGGATTATTATAGACAGTGATGAGACAATAAGGATTATTATAGACAGTGATGGGACAATGGGGATTATTATAGACAGTGATGGGACAATGGGGATTATTATAGACAGTGATGGGACAATGGGGATTATTACAGTCAGTGATGGGATAATGGGGATTATTATAGACAGTGAGGGACAATGGGGATCATTATAGACAGTGATGGGACAATTGGGATTATTATAGACAGTGATGGGACAATGGGGATTATTATAGACAGTGATGGGACAATGAGGATTATTATAGACAGTGATGAGACAATGGGGAATATTATAGAGAGTGATGGGACAATGGGGATTATTATAGACAGTGATGAGACAAAAGGGATTATTATAGATAGTGATGAGAAAATGGGGTTTATTATAGACAATGAAGAGACAATGGGGAATAATATAGACAGTGATGGGACAATGGGGATTATTATAGACAGTGAGGGACAATGAGGATTATTATAGACAGTGATGGGACAATGGGGATTATTATAGACAGTGATGGGACAATGAGAATTATTATAGACAGTGATGGGACAATGGGGATTATTATAGACAGTGATGAGACAATAAAGATTATTATAGACAGTGATGGGACAATGGGGATTATTATAGACAGTGATGGGACAATGGGGATTATTATAGACAGTGATGAGACAATGGGGATTATTATAGACAGTGATGAGACAATGGGGATTATTATAGACAGTGGTGGGACAATGGGGATTATTATAGACATTGATGGGATAATGGGGATTATTCTCGACAGTGATGGGTCAATGGGGATTATTATAGACAGTGATGTGACAATAGGGATTATTATAGACAGTGATGGGACAATGGGGATTATTATAGACAGTGATGGGACAATGGGGATTATTATAGACAGTGATGGGACAATGGGGATTATTAAAGACAGTGATGAGACAATGAGGATTAATATAGACAGCGATGGGACAATGGGGATCATTATAGACAGTGATGAGACAATAAGGGGATTATTATAGACAGTGATGGGACAATGGGGATTATTATAGACAGTGATGAGACAATGGGGATTATTACAGACAATGATGAGACAATGGGGATTATTATAGCAGTGATGAGACAATGGGGATTATTATAGACAGTGGTGGGACAATGGGGATTATTATAGACAGTGAAGGGACAATGGGGATTATTTAGACAGTGATGGGACAATGGGGATTATTATAGACAGTGAGGGGCAATGGGGATTATTATAGAGAGTGATGGGACAATGAGGATTATTATAGACAGTGATGGAACAATGGATATTATTTTAGACAGTGATGCGACATTGGGGATTATTATCGACTGTGATGGGACAATGGGGATTATTATAGACAGTGATGCGACATTGGGGATTATTATCGACTGTGATGGGACAATGGGGATTATTATAGACAGTGAGGGGCAATGGGGATTATTATAGACAGTGATGAGACAATGGGGATTATTATAGTCAGTGATTGGACAATGGGGATTATTACAGACAGTGATGGGACAATGGGGATTATTATCGACAGTGATGGGTCAATGGGGATTATTTTCGACAGTGATGAGACAATGGGTATTATTATAGACAGTGATCAGACAATGGGGATTATTATAGACCGTGATGGGACAATGAGGATTATTATAGACAGTGATGAGACAATGGGGATTATTATAGACAGTGATGAGACAATGGGGATTATTGTAGACAGTGATGGGACAATGAGGATTATTATAGACAGTGATGGGACAATGTGGATTATTATAGACAGTGATGAGACAATGGGGATTATTATAGACAGTGATGAGACAATGGGGATTATTATAGACAGAAATGGGACAATGAGGATTATTATAGACAGCGATGGGACAATGGGGATTATTATAGACAGTGATGAGACAATGGGGATTATTATAGACAGTGATGAGACAATGGGGATTATTATAGCAGTGATGAGACAATGGGGATTATTATAGACAGTGATGGGACAATGAGGATTATTATAGACAGTGATGGGACAATGGGGATTATTATAGACAGTGATGGGACACTTGGGATTATTTTGACAGTGATGGGTCAATGATGATTATTGTAGACAGTGATGAGACAATGGGGATTATTATTGACAGTGATGGGACAATGGGGATTATTATAGACAGTGATGGGACAATGGGGATTATTATAGACAGTGATGAGACAATAAGGATTATTATAGACAGTGATGGGACAATGGGGATTATTATAGACAGTGATGGGACAATGGGGATTATTATAGACAGTGATGGGACAATGGGGATTATTACAGTCAGTGATGGGATAATGGGGATTATTATAGACAGTGAGGGACAATGGGGATCATTATAGACAGTGATGGGACAATTGGGATTATTATAGACAGTGATGGGACAATGGGGATTATTATAGACAGTGATGGGACAATGAGGATTATTATAGACAGTGATGAGACAATGGGGAATATTATAGAGAGTGATGGGACAATGGGGATTATTATAGACAGTGATGAGACAAAAGGGATTATTATAGATAGTGATGAGACAATGGGGTTTATTATAGACAATGAAGAGACAATGGGGAATAATATAGACAGTGATGGGACAATGGGGATTATTATAGACAGTGAGGGACAATGAGGATTATTATAGACAGTGATGGGACAATGGGGATTATTATAGACAGTGATGGGACAATGAGAATTATTATAGACAGTGATGGGACAATCGGGATTATTATAGACTGTGATGGGACAATGAGGATTATTATAGACAGTGATGGGACAATGGGGATTATTATAGACAGTGATGAGACAATAAAGATTATTATAGACAGTGATGGGACAATGGGGATTATTATAGACAGTGATGGGACAATGGGGATTATTATAGACAGTGATGAGACAATGGGGATTATTATAGACAGTGATGAGACAATGGGGATTATTATAGACAGTGGTGGGACAATGGGGATTATTATAGACAGTGATGGGATAATGGGGATTATTCTCGACAGTGATGGGTCAATGGGGATTATTATAGACAGTGATGTGACAATAGGGATTATTATAGAGAGTGATGGGACAATGGGGATTATTATAGACAGTGATGGGACAATGGGGATTATTATAGACAGTGATGGGACAATGGGGATTATTAAAGACAGTGATGAGACAATGAGGATTAATATAGACAGCGATGGGACAATGGGGATCATTGTAGACAGTGATGAGACAATAAGGGGATTATTATAGACAGTGATGGGACAATGGGGATTATTATAGACAGTGATGAGACAATGGGGATTATTACAGACAATGATGAGACAATGGGGATTATTATAGCAGTGATGAGACAATGAGGATTATTATAGACAGTGATGAGACAATGGGGATTATTATATAACGTGATGGGACAATGGGGATTATTATAGACAGTGAAGAGACAATGGGGATTATTATAGACAGTGATGAGACAATGAGGATTATTATAGACAGTGATGGGACAATGGGGATTATTATCGACAGTGATGGGACAATGGGGATTATTATAGACAGTGATGGGACAATAGGGAGTATTATAGACAGTGATGCGACAATGGGGATTATTATAGCAGTGATGAGACAATGGGGATTATTATAGACAGTGGTGGGACAATGGGGATTATTATAGACAGTGAGGGGACAATGGGGATTATTTAGACAGTGATGGGACAATGGGGATTAATATAGACAGTGATGGGACAATGGGGATTATTATAGACAGTGATGGGACAATGGGGATTATTATAGACAGTGAAGAGAGAATAAAGATTATTATAGACAGTGATGGGACAATGGGGATTATTATAGACAGTGATGAGACAATGGGGATTATTATAGACAGTGATGAGACAATGGGGATTATTACAGGCAGTGATGAGACAATGGGGATTGTTATAGACAGTGGTGGACAATGGGGATTATTATAGACAGTGATGGGATAATGGGGATTATTATAGACAGTGATGGGACGCAGAGGATTATTATAGACAGTGATGGGACAATGGGGATTATTATAGACAGTGATGAGACAATGGAGATTATTATAGACAGTGATGAGACAATGGGGATTATTATAGACAGTGATGGGACAATGGGGATTATTATAGACAGTGATGGGACAATGAGAATTATTTTAGACAGTGATGGGACAATGGGGATTATTATAGACAGTGATGGGACATTGGGGATTATTATAGACAGTGATGAGTCAATGGGAATTATTATAGACAGTGATGAGACAATGGGGATTATTGTAGACAGTGATGGGACAATGAGGATTATTATAGACAGTGATGAGACAATGGGGATTATTATAGCAGTGATGAGACAATGGGGATTATTATAGACAGTGATGGGACAATGAAGATTATTATAGACAATGATGGGACAATGGGGATTATTATAGACAGTGATGAGACAATGGGGATTATTATAGACAGTGATGGGACAATGGGGATTATTATAGACAGTGATGGGACAATGGGGATTATTATAGACAGTGATGGGACAATGAGGATTATTATAGACAGTGATGGAACAATGGGTATTATTTTAGACAGTGATGCGACATTGGGGATTATTATCGACTGTGATGGGACAATGGGGATTATTATAGACAGTGAGGGGCAATGGGGATTATTATAGACAGTGATGCGACAATGGGGATTATTATAGTCAGTGATTGGACAATGGGGATTATTACAGACAGTGATGGGACAATGGGGATTATTATCTACAGTGATGGGTCAATGGGGATTATTTTCGACAGTGATGAGACAATGGGGATTATTATAGACAGTGATCAGACAATGGGGATTATTATAGACCGTGATGGGACAATGAGGATTATTATAGACAGTGATGAGACAATGGGGATTATTATAGACAGTGATGAGACAATGGGGATTATTGTAGACAGTGATGGGACAATGAGGATTATTATAGACAGTGATGGGACAATGTGGATTATTATAGAGAGTGATGAGACAATGGGGATTATTATAGACAGTGATGAGACAATGGGGATTATTATAGACAGAGATGGGACAATGAGGATTATTATAGACAGCGATGGGACAATGGGGATTATTATAGACAGTGATGAGACAATGGGGATTATTATAGACAGTGATGAGACAATGGGGATTATTATAGCAGTGATGAGACAATGGGGATTATTATAGACAGTGATGGGACAATGAGGATTATTATAGACAGTGATGGGACAATGGGGATTATTATAGACAGTGATGGGACACTTGGGATTATTTTGACAGTGATGGGTCAATGATGATTATTATAGACAGTGATGAGACAATGGGGATTATTATTGACAGTGCTGGGACAATGGCGATTATTATAGACAGTGATGGGACAATGGGGATTATTATAGACAGTGATGAGACAATAAGGATTATTATAGACAGTGATGGGACAATGGGGATTATTATAGACAGTGATGGGACAATG